>NW_024962275.1:8529087-8685347 GCF_019238085.1 Lagopus leucura | reverse complement strand
CCCCCCCCATCCCACTGCTTGCTCTCGTCAGCTCTTAGGGTTTGACTAATTGCTGCCTTTTCATTTTGGGCAGTTGGCCTACTTAATCAATTTCTTTCTGCCTTCTTTATTTTCAGCACTGGTCCTCTGGAAAAGGAGGATAAAAGCAGCCTAGGAGAAGCATGTTATGCCTTCCTTGTTACGGACTTGCTCGTGTCTGAACCTGCTTCTTCCTCATCTGCTTCTCTGTGTCCCCAAGGCACTGAGTGCCCAGACTCTGTGCTTTTGGAGGCTGGGTGCTGCCTGGTGGCTGCTTGGTGCTGAGCCTCGCTTGGGTCTCTGTGCTCCATAGAGTTGGGTTTGTCTTCTGATTCAGGGACTTTAGCCAGTTATCCAAAGCCAGAGAGAGTGCCCGAGAGGCAAATCTCATCGTCGTTTTGCTCTGAGGAAACCACATTTTCCTTCTGTACCCTCAGTGCCTGATTCCAAGATCCCAGACTCTGCGAAGAATAAAACCAGGAGGCTTTACTATCTCTGCATTCCTCACGTTTGGGTGCAACTCTGATTCACTCAGAACTGTGCAAGCCCTTTAGCAACAGGGGTCTGCTGCTCAGAGAGGCTGTGATGCCCCGTCCATCCCTGGAGGTGTTCAAGGCCAGGTTGGATGGGGCCCTGGGCAGCCTAGGCTGGTATTAAATGGGGAGGTTGATGTCCCTGCATGTGGCAGGGGGTTGGAGCTTCGTGATTCTTGAGGTCCCTTCCAACCCTGGCCATTCTGTGATTCTGTGGACTGCTGTATTTTGCTCCATAGCCCACAAAAGCAGATAGAAGTGTTGTCAGTTAGTTCCCAAGCTTGGTGGGCCTTGTTGGGCATAATAGAAGGCTTCTGAGTGCAAAGCAGTGGTGGAGCTGTTAGGTACATCCCAGCCTTCAGGATGTGCTGAAATGTCTGCTGTGATGGGGGAAGCCTGGAGTTGGAGGTGATGTATGTATAGTGAAGTGCAGTCCTTAGGGTTGGGCGGTGTGCTTACAAAATGCAGACAGCACTCAGTGACTTCTTCAACCTGGTGCAGGCGATGGCAGCAGTGTGGTTATTAATGACGTTCAGTTTCAGATGGGAACAGAGTCTCCAGGGGAGACTGCATCAAGTTTTATGGTGCAGGTGCTTTGGATGCAGTTCCAGCAGTTAAGGAAGATTAATTCTTATTCCTCAGCTAAGGCTGATGATAGGAGGCTCCTTAGTGTGGGGTCAGTGAAAGGAATATGTGTGTGGAAATTCTTTAATACCAACACTGCAGAGTGCAGCACTGGAACTGGAGATGTGAGCTCACGAGATTGATGTCTGTGCCTCAGGTAGAAGGCAGGAGCTGGAGTTGTCTTTTTGAAGAGTCCTTCCTGACCACGAGCACCCAGATGGTGAATGTGTGCCTGGGGAGTGATGGGAGGCAGAGGGGAAGGATTTACTGCCTGAGTTCAGAAGCTGTCTCCAGAGATGTGTGCTGAAAACACAGTTGCAGAGAGCACAGAGGGTGCTTTCCTCTATGGGATCCTAACATGTTCAATGTAGTGGTTACAGAGGGACGAAGGAAAATCCCCCAGGCATTTCCTTGGCTCCCAGCATTCATCATATGTGTCAGAATACAGGAAATACTTTTCAGAGCCTTTGCTGGGTTCAAAACATTACAGAAATGGAGACTAGAGGAGCATCCCTGGGTATGAAGCACACAGGGATTGAAGGAACCCGAATGTTCTGATATTATCATGTCCTCCTGTTGCAGAATAGAAGTACTGTTCATCTTAACTTGATTAATAATGTCTCCTCCAAGCTTCCATTCCTATGTAGGTCCCCTCATCCTTTCTCTTTTCTTTGTTAGTCTATAAGCATGTTTCCTGTTCAGACATACCCAAGCCCGGAGATTAACGTGTTCTTTGCATCCTTTCATCCTGCTATCATTCCTGCTTGTTTGCCTTATATCTGCTTTTCTTTTCCTCTCCCAGGATTCAATTGCAAATCCTCTCTCAAAGGAGCTATTAAAAAAAGAAAGAGGGAAAGAAGAAATACTTTGCCAACTGCTGCTCCCATGCTGGGCCATGTCCTTATTTGTCATCAACAGGCACTGCTCAGCTTTGGAGTAATTCCCCCTGGATCACGCAGTGTGCTTTGGGACTGCACTGCCTTTTGCAAAGAGATTATTGATGTCAGTGCTTGGGGTTGCACTCAGTGCTTTCTAACTGCAGGCATGCCCTGCATTTGTCATCCATTAAACAGTTTTTAGAATTCACAGTAAACGGAGGGCCAACAGCTTGAGAAATATATAAAAATGCTATTCCCACTGTTGGAAATATTAAAATAATATATCCTGATGAAAAGAATTGTTCTGAATGAGGCTATGAAACAAAATTGCTGATGATAAAATCATCTGTTCTTCTTTCTGACCTTGGTTAGGATGACTCCAAAAAGCACCAACAGCATCTGGTGCTCATGGTGCTGTGAATTACTGCAGCCATGGAGGGCAGTCGCTGCAGCATGGAACAGGGATTTGCTCTGCTTTGCTCAGCTCCTGACCCAAGTTAGGCCTGGGCAAATGCCTGAAGTGCTTGTGGTGTGCTGTAAAACAAGGCTGCTGCATCTCAGCTTCAGCATCAGCACAGGTCAACCTCTATGAAATGCTCTGGAGTATTTGTAGAAGATTAAACCGTTATCACTATGAAATCTGGGGGGCTTTAAAAGGGTGTTCTGCTCCCTGAATGTGCATTTAGCAGTGAGCTGAATGTGTCTGGGGAATTTGCTTGAAACCCGACATCCAACCCAGTTATTATGATTAACTTAACTCTTTTTTCCAGTGGTTTAGGAGCAACCAGGCTGTTGGTAATCCTGTGTGTGATGTCTGCTTACAGAACCAAAGTCCGTGTGTTCCCCAGGGCTGCTGAGGTTTGAGGGCACCCTTGCATGGTTTGGCTGCAAGGAGCCCAAGAGTCCCCAGGAAATCCATTGTGGTGCCACTGCTAAATGAAACTGAAATATAAAAGAGCTCTGAAAAATGCTTCCCTTCTTCTTTTAAACCAAGGAATGAAACTGAGGTATTTGCAGCCTTTTCAGTCTGTTAGCGACCAGTAATGATTATGAAGCAAGATTTCCATGGTAGAGAAGTGTCAGAATGATCTGAAAGAGGCTGACTGTGCTTCATGTCAGGAAAAGAGCTGAATGCTTGAGATATCCTTCCCCTAGTTCCCTTTCTTCAAAGTAATCCCTTTGTATACTGAGCCCAACCTCAGCCTTCTGGTATTTGCAGGGGCAGGAAGTTAGAGACTCCGGGTTAATCCCCACGGCCTGTGCATTTGTCGGCACGCAGCTCCTGCTCCCCTTCAGGCCACGGGGTGCGTTTGGTGGAAGGGAAGCTCTCTGATAACCTGCAGTATGTTTGCGTCCTCCTAGCTAGATGTCTGTATCTCAGAGCTGTGATTCTTCTTTGTCGTATCCCTCTTTCAAGCTCAGATAGATGGCTGGGGCTTTAGAGCCTGTCAGTGCTGGAGGAGTGGCCTTGTGCCCTGTGTCTGTACTCCTGCGGTGTGCAGAGGATCCGATCTGAGTGAGCCAGACCAAAACATGAAAACCAGATTCCGGTGTCAGCCGTGCGGTGAGGTGCCCGGATTCCCAGAGTCGTTCAAAGAGCAGATGTGGTTCCAGGGGGATGGCTGGGAGCTGAAATAGCAGTGAGGAATTTCAAGTCTTTATCCTTAAAGATAAAATTACACCTGGGTGTTCTGTTGGTGCTATTTCCTACAGTCTGATGGGGGATGATAAGGAGTCTAGGGTCTTCCTTGGAAACAAAGATGGTAACTTACATTTGGATTCCTAATTTGAGCCTGATCCATATCAGCCCTGGAGTGCAGTGTTTGAACAAACAAAGCCCAACTCCTAAAAATAAAGCAGTGAGATGAGTATTTGCCTTAGCTAAGAAAATCTCATGAGATGTGGTCATGAACTGGAGGCTTCAGGCCTTCTGTTTGCAGATGCTTGTGTAATGAACTGCGGAGTGATTGCTCTTAAGAGGCTCTGCTTCAGTCTCTTGAGGGATGATGCATCTCGTGCATTGCCAAGTGCATCGTTCTGAAATTCTGTCTGAAGTTTGGTCTGAAGTTAGTGTACAGGGGGGAGCAAGGTTGGGAGCAGAAGAAATTGGAATTTCACCATGAGGAGGTGGTTGCAAAAGCTTCCTGTGGGGCGGCTGCTGCAAGGGATTGTGTGGGGATGAGGACCAGGTAATGAGACTTATTTCCCTCGAGTCAGCTTAGAAGTGGGACTTCATTCTTAAATGTTATCCTCAAAGGAAACTTCCTGGGAAGCATGTGAGGAGCTCAACAGGAGTGCAGTGCTGTGGTTTCTGTCACCGCTTTGAGCTGAAAGCACTGTGATTCTGCAGGCAAGTGCTTGATGCTGGGCAGCCTGATGGTTGGGGAAGCTAGGACATAGTGCTGCTGGAAAGGTCAACTCATGCTTAGATTGCCAAGCCTTGTTTGTTTGTGGTGTTGCACTGCAGAAGATTAAAGGGGCCGTATTGGAGGTGGTGCTCCTCCACCATGCAGAAGACTTGCTTTGTTTCTCAGACTGGAGTGGAAGCCCTGTGAGACCTGAGCTGCTTGCTCTCCTGTCTGTACCTGCAGTGCAGGTCAGGGCAGCGCGATCACTTCTGCAGCTTCACCACAGTCGTGCCCAGAAAATGAGAGTTCTGCGTGGTCATGGAACTACGTTACGTGTTGTTGGTGAGAAGGAATATTGGTGCACCATCTCTGTTAAGAACTGATCGTATTTTCTTCAGCTCCCTGACCTGAGCGTGGAGAACAGCTTGTATTCCTACAGACAGCGTGCTCTGAAATGTCCTGCTGCCTTTGCTGCCTTTGTCAGTGGGTTGTATCTAATGGGAGCTCTGGCAGCAGACACAGAGCAGGCACATCACTGCTCTTGAAAGAATTTTTCTTTTATCAGTTGAGCTCTGGCCTCCATGCAGCAGAGTTACATGCCAGCAGCATCTCCCCAGGAGATGAAAGCAGGGGCTTGTTTCAGGAGCAGCTATTTTGCTGCAAGAGCTCCTGCCAGAAGGACTGTGCTCTGATTGCCTTGCCTTGTTCAACAGAGCATGTCTTCAGCCCCCAGATTCTCTCCTTGCTTTGTGATCGTTTATTTGTAATTATTAACCGGAAAGAAAAAGGGGTGCTTGGGATTTAGGAAGTATGGGACACCTTTTGGAGGCTTCTTAAGCACATTTAGGATGAGTCTGGCTAGTAGTGCAGTAAGTGGCAGAAGAGGAGAATGGATGCAGAGAGCAGTCCCTAATTTGCCTTGCTCAGGTGAGGTTGCAGGGCAGTAATGGCAGTGACAGCAGAGCAGGGTCCTGTTTCAGTTCCTCCTTGAGCTGGTGGTTGCCATTTCTGCTCTCAGTGAAGGGCACGAGCTAGCCAAGCCTGTCTGGAGTGACACATGACAGAAAAGAGTTTTTGTTTATATATAGATTGAGCTTTTCTGGAGTGCTAGGCAATTCTTTGGGTTCTGTTGCATGTTATTTGAAAGTCGTCTTTAGGTCATTCGTCTTTGGTGCCAGGAGTCCTTGTCCTTAACCCCAGCACCAGGCAGCAGCACAGCATACATTTCCCCATCTGATCTCCCTCCCCATTTCCAGCTGGACTCCACTCTTCCTTCTGATCTCCATTCCCAAGATGCTGGGCTCCTGTCCAGAGATTTCCCAGCCCCTTTCTCTATTCCTTTTTGTGCTCTGGCGTTGCTGCATCCGTACAGCATCACCACAAGCAACCTTCCTCTGTACTGCGTGTGCCAAACACTTGCATCTTCACATGTCGCCCTGAAACAGGACAAATCCCCTGTGAAATTGTGCCTGCTATTACAAGAAGCACCCGATCCTTGTTTCTTCTGCCCAGTACCCAGGCTGTTAGCAGGGATGTAGCTCCTGAATTTCCTTCCTTCTCCAGTTGCTGTGGCTGTGTGTGAGGCAGTGGTGGGATGTCACTAAGAGGGCTGTGTGCAGCCTGGCACGGCTCCTGTCCAGGAATGCTGCTTCCTATGGCAGTGTGCCTGTGTTTGTGGGTGCTGTAAGCTGGGGAGAAGAGGACAAGAAAGGCTCCAACTGTGACAGGTTGGTGCAGAGTTGTGTGTAGTGTTGTTGTTGTTGAAGTGGTGGCCTAAAGGAGCAATGAGGGGGAGAAACGTTTAGGAAGTCATCTTTCAGCAGGCTGGAGGTACGCAGAGAAACGGAGTGGGTTCAAATGTGCTCACTTTTCTGAAGTGTCTGAGTTTACACGAGCATGTTTCATCTTAAAGCTGTTCAGGATGCTGGAGCTGAAGGAACCAGCTTTGCAACCTTGTGTAAGCAGTCATAGAGTCATAGAATGGCTTTGGTTGGAGGGACCTTGAAGGATCATCCAGTTCCAATTGCCCTGCCTAAGGGCAGCCCATTCCACTGCCTCATGGCCCTCTGAGTTAAAAATTTCTTCCTAACATCTCACCTAAATCTCCCCTCTGTTAGCTTAAAGCCATTCCCCTTTGTCCTTTCCCTATCAGACTGTGTAAAAAATTGGTCCTCCTCCTGCCTGTAGCTACCTTCAGGTACTGAAAGGCTGCAGTGATAAACTAAGTGATAAGCTAAATAAACCCAAAGCCAATAACCAGGACAAGTCAGTAAGAGATCCCTTTCAGTGCTTTCATTTCTGTCTTATTGGTCAGTGCATTGAAACCAGTCCATGTTTTGGAGATGAGGAACTGTTGCACGCTTGGCTGGGAGGTGAAAATCTCCCCAGGGACTTTGCCCATACAAGGCGGGGAGATGATATTTGCCAATATAAGCAGCAGTAATCTTTTGTGACTCATTCAAGGGCATCCATACAGTGAAATAAAACCAAACCCAGTGTGATCACATCAAACTCCTCATTTTCTGAATGCGTGAATGTGTAGATGAGGAGATCCTATTTTGGGAAAGGTTCAAGGGAGGCAATCCATGGTGAAGCTAGTCCTGGCCAGCTTAAAATCACGCTCTGAGCAGGAAATGCTTTGTAGTAATGAATGTGTGGAAATGAATCCATGCGATGCAGGCACTCTCCAGAAGCAGGTTTGGTGGCATAAGGGCTGCTCCTCAGCATAGTGTCAGTATCAGAATATCCCCCATCCCTGGAGGCATTCGAGGCCGGGTCGGGTGGGATCCTGGGCAGCCTGAACTGATGGGGGGCAGCCAGCCCACAGCAGGGGTTGGAGCTGAGGTCACTTCCAACCTATGAGAAGAAACAATAGGAAAGCAGCAGGAGAATTCAGAGAGGAAAACAAGTTGAGTTACTCTCAGCTCCTGCTTTACACCAGTGCAGATCTGTCACTGAAGTCATTTACACCGGTACAACTGAGAACTTGCCTCAAAGCTTTTCAGCAGCTGAAGGGGATTTATTTTGGATGGAAAGAACGTGTTCGGCATAGCTTGGCCAAATGACACCTACAGTGGACTTGGCAGCTGTTAGCAAGTATCTGTGGGATGTAAACAGCAAAGGGAAAAAGGACGGAAATAGAGCGAGCTGCGGGGGAGCGGAAAAATGGGATGAAGGTGGGGAAAGGAAGTTTGTGCAGCTGTGTGGCTGAGGCTGCAAAGAGTCCATGCAGGTGAGCTGAGTGAGCTGACGTGTTGGCTTTACCTGCACAAGCACCGAGACTTTCTATGCTTAGTTGCTGACAGCCCCATGGCTCCGATCTGTGCAGTCTGCATTTAAACCCATTTGTGATTTGACTCCTTTGGCATGTGGGCACAGCGGGTTCCCCAGTTTGTGTTATGTGTCTGTGTATAAATCCTTCCCTTAACGCCAGCCTTTCCATGCAGTGACCTTACCAGGTAGCCCCGTGTCTCCCTGCTTGGAGATGCTTTGCTATTTTTACTTCTTATCCTATCGAAGTTCATCTGTTCTATCACCAGGCTCCATCGTTGCTCTAAGATCCTTCTGCCTCTGTTGACATCAAGGAGGATTTTAGGTTTACTGTCCCAAGGGAATTGGTATCATCCTCAAACACTGCCTCCTCATCTGCCCCTTGTGTGTGTGCTGAATGAAATTGCTTCTTTCTGATAACAGCTTGTCTCCGTTTGCTCTGCTTTCCATCTTCAAATTCATGATGAGTCCATGTGCTGTGCCATCCCATCGTCACAGTCTGGCTGAGGTTCTTGATTCTTCCAGTGATTCTTCTTTCCCAAAGGTCTCTGGAATGCACCCATCCCTGAGTGCTCGAGAACAACGCTGGTGGATGTTGGATGCTCTCCCTTGAAGCCATGCAGACTCTTCCCCCCATGGTTGTTGTTCCCGTGTCGCTGTCCTTCACACTGAAATCAGGGAGACTTTTTTGAAGCCTTCTGCTGCCATTCTGCTTTTTCTGTATTTGGCTCTTGTTTAGCAGTGGAATGGCAGTTCAGCTGGTGTACATTCAACTCCTTTAGAAGGCAACGTTTATGTGTCCATGGTTTCTCAATGGCTGTTTGTCTGATAATGTCTCTTTTTGTTCTTGGTACAGGGGATGCTCCCAGGTCGGGGTTATCAGGGCGCTGATTGAAGCTGGCATCCCCGTGGATATGATTGGAGGAACGTCCATCGGTGCCTTCATGAGTGCTCTGTACGCAGAAGAACGCAGCTACAATCAGATGAGGATCAAAGCCAGGCAGTGGGCCATGGTGAGAACTCCAAATGTTGCATTTCCCTTCTCAGATGAGAGCTTAAACACGAGCATTGGTAGGCAGCAGCCATCCGAGGCAGTGCAGCCGTCTGCATCTGCGTGCCCAAAGGCCTGGCAGGGAGAGAGTGAAGTCCAAAGGTTGCTCCCTGTTGTGCTGCAGCCCCAGGAGTTCCTTGAGGAGAGCAGCATCCACATACTTGGTTTTGCTCTGTGCAACCTCCCCGCTAAGATACGAATGCAGAACGATATTGTTCAAGCGTGTCAGCATGCACTGATTTCTGTTTTGTATTTATTTGATGTGCTGGAATCTGTTTCCAACTTTCAACAAATGTTTTTTCTTTTGTATAATTTTCTCTCTTTCGTTCTCACATGCTGTCATTTTTCAGTGGAACTGATTGACAGAGGTAATCCTTCTCTTCACTAAATGCAAAACGTGTGATTCATGTTGTAGCCTTAGAGTTCTGGAGTGGTGATGCTCTGCTGCAGGAGAACTGCTTGAAGTTAATACTTATTACAGACAAAGCCATATATTCGTTGTTAAATGAAGGTTTGGGAGGTTCTTTGAAACAGTGACATCTGTGAGTGAATTCATCGTGGGATGTTGGGGAAAGAGGATACTAGCACCAGGTTGCACTGGTTGAATTTGAGTAGTGAACATCTAGCATTGTTTCTGAAGTTTGCTAGTTACAGTACTGTTCAGATTTTGCATTATTTATATGAAAATCAGATTTTAATGTTGGTTTCCTTTTTGAAAGGCAATTCTTAAATCGCATTGAGCTCTGGGTCTGCTTGAATCTTGAGTTTTAGGCTGAACAAGAAGGCATTGCTTGTGCATCAGTACTGTTTGCCTCTTCTAGGTACCTTCCAAGCTATGGAGTGAAGCAGAATTGCTGTACAGCTGTAAGACACCACGTACCTTGTAAGCTAGCTGCTCTGTGGCACTGCAGAACTGCACTGGGAACTGTGCATGTTTGTGCAGTGCCAGTGGGAGGGTGGCCGTGGGAGCTGGGCAGTTCACCTCTGTCACTGGGGGAGTGCAGCTCGTGTGCTGTGCTGCAGAGCTGCCTGTGCTGGGAAGTGCCTGAAACATCAACTGTGACACAGAGCAGTTTGCTGCAATCAGAAGGCTGCGCGATGCGGAGGAGGCTTGAGATTAAGGATATTCAAACCAGTGGTGCTGAATCGTTTCAGAGCATTTAACCTTGTGGTCTTTATTTCCTGAGCTTCAGAGCAGCAGTGAGATCGCCCTGCAATGACTCTCCCTGCCTCCAGCAGTCTGTGGCTCACTGCCTTCTCTCAGCTGCCCTTATGTTTAATGGTCAGGTCGGAGTGCTGGAATTTTCCTCCATGCACTTGTCCAAGGGATGATCAGCTTGCCTGGCGTGCCAGGTCTGGCCTGTGTGTGGGGAGGCAGTGCTGCTGTGTGGGCACCTCAGCCATGGGCTTCTGTGGCACTTCCATTATTGCAGCTCCAGCACTTGCTGGCCTTGGCTGTGATCACATTTGCTTTTACCAGAAATGGTGAAATGAAGAAATTTCTGCTATTGATGGACTTCAAAACAAATTGCAAAGCTGAAAGAAGGTTTGCAAAGGGAAGGACAGGCTTTGGCCCAGCGATGCGTTCCGGCCGTTCAGGTGTTTGTCCCTTGAAACCTGTTTTAAGGTTAATGTCCTCTGTTAGAGCAAGTATTTCACGTTATTAATGAAGAATGGATTTCGTTCAGGTTTGTATGATTGTGCTGTCAGGTCTGTGTTTAAACCAGAAATTACAGAAGGGCTTGAGAACAGAACAGCCCGCTCTGCTGGAAGCCTTCTCCCTGCTGGCAGCCTGCTCTGAGCTCCAGCCAGGAAAGTGTTCGTGTGTTACAGTGAAGAAAGCAGTGCAGCCCCCCTCCCCGAGCTCAGATCACAGCTCATTTACAAGGTAGTTTGAGGTATTAAATATATATGTATTGTTATTTTTTGCCAGTGGCTTTTGTGAGTTATTCACAGAATCACAGAATGGCCAGGGTTGGAAGGGACCTCAAGGATCACGAAGCTCCAACCCCCTGCCACACGCAGGGCCACCAACCTCCACATTTCAGAGCAGCCCAGGCTGCCCAGGGCCCCATCCAACCTGGCCTTGAACACCTCCAGGGATGGACGGGGCATCAGAGCCTCTCTGGGCAGCTGTTCCAGCTCCTCACCACTCTCACAGCACAGAACTTTCCCCTGACATCCAACCTCAATCTTCCCTCCCTCAACTTCAAACCATTTCCCCTTGTCCTGCTGTTATCTCCCCTTTCAAAGAGTTGATTCCCCTCCTGTCTGTAGGCTCCCTTTAGGCACTGCAGGCTGCACTCAGGTCACCCCGCAGCTTCTCTTCTCCATGCTGAACAAGCCCAGCTCCCTCAGCCTGTCTTTGTAGTGGAGGTGCTGCAGCCCCCTGCTCATCTTTGTGGCTCCTCTGGACTCTCTCCAACAGCACCCTGTCTTTCTTGTACTAGGGGCTCCAAATCTGGACGCAGTGCTGCAGATGGGGCCTCACAAGAGCAGAGTACAGGGGGAATTATTCCCGATTGCATTGTGATGCAGCAGCTGTAGGTTAAGTGAGGAGAGCGACTGCTGTCCCCAGCACCCTACAGGAGCAGGGCAGATCTGCAGAGCACACACACAAGATCCAGAAATGAGCAGGCAGAGAAGGGGCTGCTTCCCTTAGTGGCAGCTGAGCAGATCACTCCCAGTGCTGCAGTCCTGGCTCTGTTCCTCCAGAGCAGCATCCCAGGCAGCAGTGCTGCTCTGCAGGGGGGCTTTGAGGAGGGACCCCAGCACTGCGTGCTGCTCCAGTGCTGCTTCTGTGCTGTGCAGCCTGCGAGCTTTTGCTGGTGGTTATTGCTGGGCTCTGTGTGTGTCAAACCTCACGGCAGAGAGGCCGCAGCCCAGGGGGGGATTTGAGATGTCTCTGTTGTGATGGATTAGATAACTCTCGTTGGCTTTCTTCTTTTTTTTTTACACCATCAAAACAAATGCTGGTATTTGTCCTGCAGTCATTTCTCTTCCCTGGTATTTTTAGAAATGGGCAGATCTGTAGTACTGCACTTTGGGGCTGAGAGAAGGGGATTTTTTAACCAGACGTGTTTTCTGCACCTAATGAAGCAGCAAAGAAATGACTTTATTTGTGCTGTCACAGAGGGGGCTGAGAAGCAGCAGTCAGGTTGGTTGCTGTATAGTGCCTCTGTTTTCCTTCTGTCTCTTCTTTTAAGCAGCAGGACTAAAACTAAACAAACAGGCAGACAAAGCTTTCATGTTAACAGAGTGCTGGGGATTTATTTATTTTTTTTTTACAGGAGGATATTTCAACGTATTCATATTTCATAAAGAATGGAATATTCTGTTGTGGAAAGGAACAGGATTATAGGAATCTGCAGTTAAAAGCTTCCAGCAATGAGAACAGTGTTAAGAATTGCTGGGTAGGATCCCGCAGCCGTTTGCTGTCTGTGGGCTGAGGCTGTGCTTGCACGACAGCTCACATTGATGTAAGCTGGGCTTCCTGAGGTTGCAACTGTACAGTGAGGTGATCTGGCCCAATTTAATCACTTTTTTTTTTAACCTTTTGCCATGCTGCTTTGTGGCCAGCCCAGCCCTGGAGCTGTTCCTCTAGCAGGTGGCACGGGAAGGAGGGATGCAGGCCAGGTTGAAGGCAGTATGCATAGCTGGGAGGGGATGGATGCAGCACCACATGGGGCGGATTTGGCGTGGGGCTGCTGCTGGGAGTCAGG
This sequence comes from Lagopus leucura, assembly GCF_019238085.1. Lineage (NCBI taxonomy): Eukaryota > Metazoa > Chordata > Aves > Galliformes > Phasianidae > Lagopus > Lagopus leucura. Next base: position 8,672,903 of record NW_024962275.1, on the reverse strand, counting down.
GTGAAGCATGAGGAGGGGGTGCAGCAGGGTCCCCCTGGGGTCCACCTTGGGACTGGTGCTCTGCAGCATCTTGATCAGTGGCACAGGCAGTGGGATCGAAGGCATCCTCAGCAGTGTGCAGATGATGTGGAAGAAGGAAGGGATTCCCTTCAGAGGCACCAGGGTGGGGCTGGGGGCTGTGAGGGCGCCTCCAACCCAAACATTGGGTGGTTTTTATTTGTCTTTTGTGAATTCCTTTGCCTGCTACCCTGATTTACTTTGTGTGCCAGTTCTTCCTCTGCACAACAGCAGCTACAAGGATGGGTCCATGCAAACAAAGGCAGAGCGTTAGATGAGGAGGCAAACGCTGAGCTCAGTTGGCAGGAAGAGCAGGCAGAATATTATGGGAAAGATACCTCCTGGCCAGAGGGGTCAAAAAAAGGTGAAGGGAGTGTTGGTTTCTGAGGCGTAGTCCTGATTCATCACAACAAAATGTACCAGAGGCTAAAGCAACCTCATGTGCACAGAGAACCCTGAAGAGATAAGAACTTAGTTATACATTTTATGTAAATAAATGAGCACATTTTGTCCTTTAAACAGGGCTGAAAAGTTAGAGGACGTGCGCTGGCTGTGTGCAGGAGGGGCTGGAGGAGAGCCTGGGCCCCACGGGGGTTTGTTGCTTTTTAACAGCATCTTAAGTGTTATCGACTGGTGGTGAAGGTTTTACTCACTGGGTTTGTCTGCTTGCAAAATCTAAATCAGGACAGACTGCTTTTCCCTTTCTCAGCTGACCATCATTCCCTCTGTGATTGCCTTTCAGGTGGAATTCTATGTTCCAGACTGCTGATAAAAAGCAGAAATATAAGTTGCTTTTCTGTTGTTGTTAAATCTTAGATTTGTTGTAGTAAGAGGAGCAGGAGGAATCTGTTTTCCACATACCTATAGCTGTGACAGCTCATCTTTACCATTTGGATTGTATTACCTGGGGTGCTGAAATTAACCCCAAACGAAGCATCATCATTTGGGAAATTCAGATCCTGGGTTGCACACAAAATCCAGAACCAATCACTTTGAAAGGTGTTGTTAACCCGTCCTGCAGCTGCCTGCAGCTTTTTGCCAGCTAATGGTTGTGCAGGTGGCACAGTAATGTCACAGCATCAGAGCATCTCACCTGCAACTCATTCCCTTTCCTCCTGTCTCCTTTGCTGCCCTCCCAGCTGGCTATGGCTTCAAAATGCTCCATTTGGATTTATTATCTCTTTAAATTTTTTAATAGTTCACCTTTAAATCTGAGCTTCCTCTTTATCTCCTTCTGCCCTTGGGATGAATCTCTCTCTCACTGTTTGTGTGAGTAACGTTCCCTTGTCTCTTAACTTACTTGTTTTGTGCATTCCATCGCTTGTTTCACTGACAGCGTGCAGCCCAACCCTGAAGAGGGGCGACATGAAATTCTGGATTCCTGCTGTTGTAGTTTAAAATGTTTTTACACTGGCACAGGTTGCCCAAGGAGGCTGTGGATGCCCCATCCCTGCAGGCATTCAAGGCCAGGCTGGATGTGGCTCTGGGCAGCCTGGGCTGGTGTTGGTGACCTGCACACAGCAGGGGGTTGGAACTGATTGAGCATTGTGCTCCTTTGCAACCCAGGCCATTCTATGGTTCTGTGATAATTTTTCTACTCCTGCTTTTAATTGTATTACTTGCAACAAATTTTTCCCATACCTTTGCTTTTTTTTTTTTTTTTTTTTTTTTTAAATATCTGGGTGAAAAAAAAGCCCTGGGGTTACCCTGGTATTGACACCAGTTTGTAACCGTCCTGCACCAAAGAGCAAACTAGGCAGAGGTACCAGTTCAGTTCTTTTTGCCTATTCTCACCTGTTTCTTGTTGTTCCACTCTTTCCCTGTCTCTCCCTTGCTGAAATTCCTTACCCATGGGGGAGCTTTTAAAAGTCCCTCCCAGTGGGAGCCATTCCAAAGGGCTGTGTTCATCTGGAGGATGGTCGGTGCAGTGGGTGCAGCTGTTCTCAGGTGGCAGAGGGAGATGGATGGCAGCAGCAGCTCTCATTTGTGAGAATATTAAGAAATAGCCATTAATTAGAAAGCTTTTGTTCATGTACAAAATTACTTCAAGCCTTAACTGCAGGTAAAATATAGAGACTGTGCCATATATAGGTCATTTGCAACAAGGATAGCCTGCTGTGTGCTGCACCCTATGGAGACACCCTTCTTCAGTATCAAGTAATGGAGTTTTTGCAAATTCTTCTTTCCTGGAACTCAATGCTCTGAGCACCACCAGAGGCCAAATCCCCATTTTAAGTACCAAACCAATTCCATGTGACCCTTAGGCTGGGGTGGGACGTGCAGTTTGGATGCACAGTCATCCCCCTGTGTGAGCAGTGCTAACGGGTTGCTCCTTGGCCCCGTGCTGAGACTCTCAGCTTCTCCCGCATTTTCTCTTTGTATACTTGCTTTTCCAGATTCTTCTTCCCCTTTATTGTGCATGGCTGTGTTTCCTCTGAGTAGGTAGATCATATATGCTTAAAAGCAGCTGGGCACAGCAATGTAGGCTAATCATTCACATCACTGCTAGAGTAAAGCAAACACCAGATGTTGATTGCAGAGCTTTAAATAGATGCAGGTTTTTAGAGGCTTCTTCATGCTGTGGGGGTCGAGCTGTGTATGCTGCCCATGTCTGCCAATGTTTGTTAAACTGCAGAGCAACTTGGAGGATAAAATATTTCATCTAATATAAATGTTTATTTTTTTCTAGTGAGGCCTTATTTGATTATAAAAGAGTAAATTCATAGAATCATAGAATGGCCTGGGTTGAAAAGGAGCACAGTGGTCATCCAGTTCCAAGCCCCTGCTATGTGCAGGGCTGCCAACCAGCAGACCAGGCTGCCCAGAGCCACATCCAGCCTGGGGCATTCCTCGTGGTTTGTTTTTGTCTTCAGCTGTGTGTTAACTGAATCTGGTATGTGTTCAGACACAGCATTTCGTTGGGCTTTATCAGACGCTGAGTTCCATAGCATGGTTACAGGACTGATGTGGCCATAATGCTGGTTGGGTTATTAATTGCATTGAAATCATTTCATCTGTAGGTTAGTGTGTGGTTGTGCCACATCTGAAATGGAGAGGAGGGGAAGAAAAGGAAGAGGAAACCATGAGAGCTGAGTTACAGCTTGTGTGTTGGAAGAGACATGGCTGCCAGTGCCTGCCCACTGCTGTGGTACAGTGGTGTGTGCAGTGCTTGAGGAAACCAATGGGATCTGTATCTGACCTGTATTACTGATGGATGGGTTTCCTTTCCATGCAGGCAAACTGTGTACATTAGGGTAAATCCTAAACACACTGTAGCTTCAACTCAGAAGGGAGATAATCAATAATTTATTTCTATTATTAAAATAATTTGTACCATTTCTGTGCCTTTGTTAATGGGCCCATGGAGTTGGAGTCCAGTTTGGATTTCCTGGTAGAAGGGACACAAATGCACAGTCCTCCATAGCCTCACTGCAAACCAGTGCAGAGCTTGGTGCCTTTTGGTGTGTGTTTATGATGCTGTACAGGGATTTATTGGTTGTGGATTTGTAGTTGTTTTTCTGTCCCCTTGATGACTTTTGCACAGCAGTAGCAATGCTTCCCACACGTCCGCTGTAGAGTCTGGAATGTGCCCTCTCTCAACTTGCATGTGAATGGTATGAATTACTTGAAATGTTTTTTGTTTTTGTTTCTTTTTAGGTTATGAATTCAGTGTTTAAGACTATTGTAGACTTGACGTATCCAATAACCTCAATGTTTTCTGGAGCAACTTTTAACAACAGCATCAGCAACATCTTCAAGGATAAACAGATTGAGGTAGGTTGCTTGCTGTACTGTGCACACATATATGTGGCTGCACTGCATTCTGCTGTGAGAAATGTCTTTCTTCCATTCTAGTTTTAGGTACAGGGCTGTGGGATGCTGGAGAACACACTGCAACCAGGAATGTCATGTTATGGTGGATGTTCATTCATCTTGGTGAATTTAGGAATACACAAGAGCAATAGTTTCACTACTCCTGTTTGACAGAGGGACCCATTTGGCTGAGAGCAAAAGTTCAGTTGTCCCTGGAGTCAAATTGCCGAGATGGTTTTATAGTTGGGTTACGGAATGTGACTCTGAGAGACCCTTACAGCACCTTACAGAAGAATGCTGTTAACAGGACAGCAATGGCTTCATGCTCTGTTGGTTTTTGAAGACTGTGGGCTTATGAACAGCCTATTGAAAGCTGAGATAACATCCAGGCTTTCCCTGCTCCACACACAGTGCTGTAATCGCCGGGTGCTGTGTGCTCCGTCTGAGCTGACACCCTGTGCACAGTCCTGCTTCCCTCCAGCTGCAGCTTGTGAAGTCAGTTATCAGTGGTTGTTTCTCCACCACTGGGCTCGCAGGAGATTTGGGTACCTTGCAGTCTTACCTCATTACAGTCTTAACCACATTATTCCTGTGTTTGGAATCCTTGTGATAAAAGATTCATAAATATATTTAAAACACACTGACAATTTGCTGCATAATCTGAAACATTCCCTACGTAAGTGCAAGGATGAAAGTAAATGATTAATCATCACATGGGGCTTAAAATAGTGTTGTGCTGTGCAGGTTTTAGTGATAAGACCCGAGACTGGAATTATTTTTGTTGTTACTTGGATGGCAGCAGCCATCCTGCTAGCTCTCCAGCCGTGCACGTCCCTTCCTGGAGCACTCCAGCTTCTATATTTGGTTTCAGCAGTGCCTGATAGGAAAACCAGAGCGTTGGGTGACTACAGCAGCTCTGTCTGTCTGGTTCGATGCAGCGGAGGAGCTGCAAAGCATTGAGATCTTCATGGTGGTGCTGAGCTCTGCCTTCTCCCAGTTAACCTGGTGTGAATTATGGCATGGTGTGCTGCAGCGTGAGCCGTGGGGCTCTGGAGGAGCCATGGAGCACTGAGGAGAAGTGAATGGCAAAAGGAGGAATGCTGCCTGATCTTGGCTGGTTCTTGCTCCCCCTGGTTTACTACCATCATTGCAGTCAATTTGTTGTACTTGCCTTTGAGGTGCAGTGATTTCTTCCCTACCTTATGATTTTTATGTATTACAGCTGTAATTCCGTGATCTGTCCTAACCTTGTGGTTGTAGGAAGGGAAGTTTGTCCAAGAGGAATCCAGCTCTGAGGCATACATAGCATCACCTCTGAGTGCAGTGCCACAGGGCAAACCCTTCAGGCTGTGACCGTGGATGTCTTCCAGCTGATAGAGGGAGATGTGTGCCCCTGCAAGGAAGGAGGCATTCACCTCTAGTTGCAATTCATACTGTCAGTGCTGGTTAGCCAGGCACGTCAGTGGAAAGACAGAAGCTGAAAGCTGCCTAAGTGTAAAGGGTAATTTATAAAATGACAAAAGCTAAATTAAAAAGCATTAAGCATTGAAGAAATGTGTTCTTAAGCATTATTTTAAGGTGTCCCAGACTCCAAATTTCTGTGCTTCAGTAGTTGGAGTGCTTTTGATGATTTCCAACCAGAAATAAACATTAGCAAGAGTTGATTACAGCCCTAACAACCTAGGTTCTACTTGGTGCTTGGCTCCATCCCAGCCGTGTTCTTGTTGGACACAGCAGAACCTGAGAAGTTTCTGCCCATAGAGATATGTTGGGTGCTGACCCTTGTGCCCTGGTAAATGCTTAGAATTAAGAAGTGGAGCCTTTTTACTTATCCTGCACTGAGGTGCATCCTGCATTTCTCCCGCATGCCCTCATCTCTGCTCCACATTACAGCCAGGGCATGTAACCTCTTACACAGAACTGTTATTTCTGTCATTGAAAGGGAGGTTTTCATTTTCTCCAGCACTTGCTCTCTCTCAGCTCTTGTTAATAGATATCTTGGGATCCCAGCAGAGCTGTCTGTGGAGCCCTGGTTACAGCAGCCCCCATGGTTGCCACTAGAGATGTCAGCCAAAGGCTCTGGAAGAAGAAACCAGGCTGTTCTGTCAGGAAAGCATGAACAGAAAGCCAGGCAGGGCCCACGAAAGATATAAGCAAAATACACAGCTACTGTTACTCTGAAACTACCCACCCCTGGTGGAGGGAGGCAGCCTTTGCTGTGGTAAGAGTGCTGACATCTACAGGAGATGCTCCTCATCTGCCATTAAAACAAGTTATGCAGAAGCCTGGCATCCAGGCAGACTGCAGGGTGCTGGTGGTGGGATAGGAATCATCCTTTCACATAGGGACCCAGAGGCTTCACTTGAAGAGCAGCAAGCTCTCTAGCCTCAATTCAGAGCCTTAGTTCTTCAGCTGCAAGCTGCAGTGTTCCTTTGGGAAGAGTTGAGGTGTCAAATTGAAGCATGTATGGCAGAGCTCTGTGGGGTCTTCTCCTTGGACGCCTTGCAAAGCTTCTGGATGTGGTCTGGGCCCCATCCCTGGGTGTCTGTGCCGGAGCAAGTGGGACCAGGTGGACCCAGAGATGCCTCCAGCCTCAGCCATGCTGTGGTTTTGTGCAGCGGGGTACCTGGCTCTGGGGCTTTTGTCCCTCATGCCAGGCACACGGAATGCTCTTGCAGACCACCTCAGCTGCAGGCTCAGGTCTGAGGAATCAGGAAAGCAAGATTTTCTCAAGTCTTGTTTCAGAATTGGATAGTGTTCCTTCTCCTAAACAAATGAAGCTGTGTAAGAAATGCCAACGTTACGACTGCATGATAGGTCTTGGTTTTATCTCCTTCATGCAGGTGTTTGCATGAATATGGAAGGAGGCGTAACGTAGACTTCTTTCCCTGTTCCTGTATCTTTGCTTAAAATGCTCTGAGATCTGTGATCATCAGAATATCTTCAGTGTGGAGAGGTCCCCCAATGCTCTTGTAGCCACACTTTGTGGATCCTCCCTCCCATGGCATTTGCAGCAGATGGGTTGTAATACTTGAGCAGCATCTGCTAGTCCTGCCCAGTTCCAGCGTCTTTGCAGAGCTGCTTGAGACAGTGAACTCACCAGGAGAAGGAAAAAAACCAAACACAACAGAACTGCTTGACAGTTGAGCCTTTCCTCTGGGACAGCACCAAAACATGCACCACAAATACCAAAGAGGGAGCACTGCTCAGCTTGTATTGATAGCTGCAGTCCAAACCCTTGCTTGGCTTTGGTTCCATCGAAGCTGTGCAGAGGAGGCTCAGTGCTGTGGTCTGAGAGCAGGAAGCTGCCCTCCCATCCAGATTTCCCAGCAGTGAGATATGAGCACAAGCATAGAAACCAATGAGAGCTCACCCCCAAGGAACAGAGCTTGTTGATTTTTATCCTGCCTGTGTTTAATAAATGTGTGAAGAACTTGGCTAGGCCATTCTTTTCATGTGTTATCCTGTTTGTTAGATAGGTTATGCTCCACACTTTGCTGCTATTTTACCCTGCAATATCTCAAGAAACTTCTGGGGTCATCTTGAAGATCAGCCTTGCAGGATGTTCCTATAGGTCATGCTGCAAGCTTAGTGCTGCCTTGGACTCCAGGCAGCTCTGGGTCTCAGCAGTACTGCTCTGCATCCTCTGCTGAAATGTCCCCTTGCTTCACCACCATGCAGTACAACTTGCAAGCCACATAGTCTGGAATAAGATTGCTCAGAGGACCCAGTCTTGTGTCCTGAACCTCTTTTTGTCTCTTGGGTTCTGGGATTTCAGGAAGTGAAGTGTGGAAGACAGTGAAAAATACTTCGTCCAGAAGGAAAAAAAATGGTTTTTTTTCTGCTTTGGTTCTGCATGAGGTATTTGAATAGGAAACAAACTGATGAGCGTAAGCACAGCACTGATGGGGTTTCTCCAGACATTTGTCTCAGCTCTGTCAGGATACCAACGCTGTTGCTTTGGTTTCTGTGTTAGGCACTGGTTTTAGTTTACATGCAGGGGTGCAGATTCAGTGACGTTAGGCTTTCCTGTGTTGCAGGATCTGTGGATTCCTTACTTCACGATCACAACTGACATCACTGCCTCAGCAATGAGGGTCCACACTGATGGTAAGTGTGCAGGCAGCTGCTCCTGCTGCAGTGTGTGGGAATGGTGGGGCACTTCAGCATCAGCCCTTGCCCCTGCAGCTCTCTGACCCTTTACATTTTTCTTTCCTTTTGTTTCTCCCTCCTCTGTTATTTGTTGAGCACCAAACTGTGGTTGTACACATAACAAGGAACAGAGCTGTGGGGAAGAAATGAACTGAGATGCTGAATTCACTGTTTAGAGAGCAAATGGGTCCGCTGGTGCCATTCTGTGCCCTTAAAACATTCTGTGAAGTGCAGGTGTATTAACAATAAATCAGAATGAATGCAACCAAAGCAATTTAAGATTCAAATTCTCCATAAATGAAGATGTATTCCCAATAAAGAGGCCTCCGGTGCCTGAAGCAGAAGCTGGGTTAGGCTGTCGTTTGTGTCCAGTCCTCTTTATTTCTCTGGTGGAAAATTAATTCAGTTTACAGTGACTAACCAGAGGAGAAAGATCTGAGCTGTCTGCTCTGCTGTCAGGATATGGTGGCAGCCCTGTGGGATATTTGCTTTAGCTTTTGTCTGGCTATTTAGGGTAATGGTGCAGTGAGTCAGGCATCAGCGAAGATGCTTCAAGCCTTCCAGGTGCCCCAGATATTTCTGTGGGTAGAGGAGAGGTTTCTGCTGCCACGTCTGTGATGTTCTATCTTTTGTGCTGGCTGTCCTTCAGTAGGGTTGTCCCTTCCTGCAGCCCAGATGTGGGCCACAGAGCCATGAAACCACACTGAACCCTGGGGCATTGGCAGCAAAGGACAACCAAGGAGGGCTAAGAGGGGCTAACCCAAGGGGGCTGAGGCACACAGGAGGGGATTTACCTTCTGTAGAGGTTATTCTTTTCCAGTTCCACAGCAGGTTAGGCCAGTGAAGTTCCAACTCACCTAAAGCTGCTGCTAATAAGACACAAGGCTGACAGTATTGACCTGTGCTAAGCAGTAGGAATGCTTAGGTCATAATTAGAGTGAGAACCATTATGTATTTTAAAAAAGCAAAAAGTCAATTGCTGGTTTACTGGGAAGAGTTGTTTGTTTGAAACACTGAGTAGTTAATTACTGAGAAGTGAGCCAACACTTCAGTTCTTGTTTATTTTTGATATTTTAAAGCTTCGGCTCTCAGACACGACTCAAGCATCTTTGGAAATGCAGCATCATCCAAATTCAGCTGTTGCAAATGTTACGAAGAGAAATCAGTAAATAAGAACCTTAAAGCAGAATGTCTTACAGGAAACAGAGCCAATCATTTTCTACTTGATTAAGCTTTGTTTATAACAGCTTAAAAGATGTCAACTTTCTTCTTTACAGCACTGTTAACAGAAATGTGCTCAGCAAAGATAAGATCTGAACCTGGTGCCAATATGTGGTGGTGAAGTGGAGATGTTTGCTTCTTGCAGAGCAGGGCAAGCAGAATTCCTGGGCTTCTGCAATCCGTATTTTTTATGTTCAGCTGCTGCTGAAAGCCTGTTTTCTGTGTATCTTTGTGGAACATAATGGCTTTAGCTGCACTTAATCTACTTATTCTTCCTATTCCTTTCTCCCTGGGAGAAGCCTTTTCCTTTCCTTACCAGTGTAAGCTCAACAAAGCACTAAAGATGATCCCTGCAGTCAGGCATATGCTGACATCTCCTTACAGGCCATGAATACGAGATGTGTCCTTAAAACCCTGTTTCCTAAGGCTTTTGCCTGGCCGTGGGTCCAAATGGCCTTTCTGATTTATTTTTTTCCTAGCCAGTGTTATGGTATAAAATATAGTAAACTGCTTTAATCACATCCTAACAGTATTGTCAGGAGCACCTCCATCTTCCGATCCTTGTAGTGAGTGTCAAGGCCGGCCCCAGCTCTGGCAGCACATGAGTGCTGTTGCTGCTCCGTTTCTCTCCTGCAGGCTCTCTGTGGAGGTACATCCGTGCCAGCATGTCTCTCTCTGGGTACATGCCCCCGCTCTGCGACCCGAAGGACGGGCACCTCCTGATGGATGGGGGTTACGTCAACAACCTGCCTGGTAGGTGCCCACGTGGGGTGGGGGAGGCTGCTGAGCACACACTGCAGCCTGCAGGACTGTTTCTCTCGTCGTTGCTTTCCAAAACAGCAAGGATCAACACTGCAGCCACCTTTAATCTCATGGTGGTTACCAGCAGTCGCTGTTTGCTTTCCTAGGTGTTTGTGTTACTGTGGCTTTATTAAGGCTGTTCCTTATTATGGACTATTTCCTGATACTCATATTCCAAACACATAATTCCAAGCTCATTTTGAATTTATTATAGTGCTCACTGCAAGGAGAGAGCAGAAATGAACTCAGGCACGTAGTCCTTGTTCCTTTTCAAAAAGTATCACATGAATAGCAAATGATTCTGAGAAAGCAAGAGTATTAATTGCTCGTTATTCAGCCTGGTGACTGTACTGGTAGAACATGCTGCATCAGAGCACTCGCTGGAGGACTGTTGGAAGTAAATGGTTGTTGGTATTGAAAGCAGCCAAGTAACATTTTTTTTTCTTTATTGTCCAGCTGTGAGTTTTAACTGTAATGTAGCCATAGAATTGAAACAGTATTTCAGTGGTTTTGTTAAATCAGATGCCAGTGTGTGTCTTGGAGGAGCTGGCGGGATGCATGAGCTGTGGAGCGGGGGCAGCCCCATGCCAGCGTGCGGCTCCTGTGCCAGATGTCAGCTTTGTCCTTGCTGCCAGAGGGGGTGGGGATGGTGGCTGAGCTGCGTGCCCAGAGCATGAGAGGTTTAGCTGGTCTTGGTTAGATGGAATCATCAAGGTTGGAAGAGATCGTCAAGTCCAACCATCAGCCAATCCCCACCATGCCCACTGACTGTGTCCCTCAGTGCCACGTCCATGAACGCCTCCAGGGACAGAGACTCCGCCGCTCCCTGGGCAGCTGTGCCAGTGCCTGGCTGCTCTTTCAGGGAAGAAATGTTTCCTAACACCCAACCTGAACCTTCCCTGGCACAACGTGAGCCCATCATCTCTCGTCCTATCGCTGTTACCTGGGAGCAGACACCAACCCCACCTCACACAGCCTCCTGTCAGCAATAGCAGAGCACTGCCATCTCCCCTGAGCTCCCCTTCCCCACACTGACCCATCCCAGCTCCCTCAGCTGCTCCCCATCACACCTGTGCTCCAGACCCCTCACAGCTCCATCCCATCTCTGGACACGCTGCAGGGCCTCCGTGTCTGCACTGCAGTGAGGGCCCAGCACCGAGCACAGCACTGAGCTGCGGCCCCACCAGTGCCGTACAGAGGGACGATGCCCTCCTGCTCCTGCTGGCTGCACTGCTGCTGACACAAGGCAGGTTGCCGTGGGCCTTCTTGGCCACCTGGGCACACTGCTGCTCACCTGCTGCCGCTGTCAGCTCACACCCACAGAGCCTTTTCCTCCGTGCAGCTTGCCAGCCGCTCTGCCCCAGTCCTGTAGTGCAGCATGGGGCTGTTCTGAGCAAAGCGCAGCGCTCGGCACCTGCTCTTGTTGAAGCTCATACAACTGCATTATTCTGCTCCCCATCTCTGCCTCTCAGTTCAGGGGAGTGAGTGCCCTGAGGATGGATAGCTGCTGGCGTGGGGCAGAGGTAGAACTGGGGTGTAGGACAGCTGATGTGGAGCGAGAGTGGAACCCAGAATGGACCAAGTTGTGTGAATTCACTTGTGCTTATTTGGGGTGCATTCTATGGCAGGCCTGTTGTCATGGGCAGGAAGCACTGGAAGGTAAGGTGAGTCATGAAGGCGACCATGATAGGAGAGATGTGTGGTGTTGTTGCATTCTGTGTACAGATCAGAGGAAATCCAAGTTAGAGACTACATCTGAGCATCCTAAATCGTTTAGGTGTTCAAACCCAACCTACATTTTCTGATCAGGGCGGTGTTTGCCTAAAAAAGCAGAAATAGAAATAACACAGAGTGGACCCCCACAGTTTTCCACTGACTTTGCTGTGTGTGATTGTGTAAGCAAAAGCATGAATTGCAAATTGAGATGCTGTTTCCACCTGTACATATTGGAAAGTGCACAAATTGTATATGCAAGTGACACAAAGAGGAAAAGATACAATAGACTGAACCAGCCCAGTAATATAAATCCAAGTTACAGAACAGATCTGATTAAAATGTGTATCTAAATTAAGCATATAAATTGGCTCTTCAAAGCTGTGGTTTTCCTACGCATAACTATTCTCGAAATTGCAACTATCTTGGACTCTGGGGGCGTGGAGGAAATATAAATGCACTGTGTGAGGTGTGTGTCCTTCTCTCCCCTCCTTTGGCACTTTCCTAAATTCTCGCCCATTTCCAAAGGCTGCAGCTAGTTCTCTTTCTACCGACCTTGAAGTGGGAGGTGTTGCTTCATTTCTCTCCTACTTTAAATATGAATCTTCCTCCTGGATCCAAAGCTTTTTGCAGACTGAAATCCTCCCAGCCTCTCCCTGCTGTCTGCTTCTTTTGCTGCTCCTTTTCTTCATTGTCTTCGCTCTGCAGGGTTTCACCTCTGCACTGCTGACTCCTCTTTACAGCCATCACTGCTTGTTTCCTCTCCAGGTCCCCCAGATCTTTGTTTCATGGGAATGCTTTCATGTTGCCCCCGGTTGCACCAGACCAGCTGTTTGTGCTGTGCTTCTCTTCTGCCTGCTTGCAGGTTTGCTGATGCCTTCACGTTGGTTCTGGTGCCAGAATGGTGCCAGAGTGAGTCAGGTCAGCCTGTCCTTCTGGGGAAAGCCTCCCCCACTGATGGGGTTCCCCAGGAGTTCAGTGGTGTGGCCTCACCCCGCAGTGAAGTGGGGGCTGTGTGCTGCACGCTGCGATCTCACAGTTGGAGTGGAGCAGGTGGGGCAGGAGTGTACCTGGGGAAATGGTGTTGTGACAGATGTGCTGCAAACGTTTACATCTGGAGCTGCTCAAGGAGATGCTCGCGGTGTGCGCCATGTCAGGTTCTGTCTTGAGCAGTGTGTATATAAGCTGTGTCTGTGCGGCGCTGGAGTTGACATCACTGTTGGAAGTGTACTGAGGTGACCTTTTCTTCCCCACTAGCTGATGTGGCGAGGTCCATGGGTGCTAAGGTGGTGATAGCCATTGATGTGGGGAGCCGGGATGAGACCAACCTCACCAACTATGGCGACTGCTTGTCTGGCTGGTGGCTGCTCTGGAAGAGGTGGAATCCACTGGCTGAGAAAGTCAAGGTACCGCAGACTGCACTGCAATATCACCTAGTTTTATGGGCAGAGCAGGAAGCTTTCTCTTGACTATTCAGGAACCTGTGGCAGATCAGATCATTTCTTGAATTTGAGCACATGCTTTTGGATGAAGCAAGACAGACAGTGCTGTGACACTGAGGAAACCATCACAGAAGAGGGGTAGAGCTCTGTCTGGGGAGGGGAGTGTGGGCTGCAGAGGCGGTGGATTTGGGAGAGCACGGAGACCTTTCCTGGTGGGTGGTTAGTTTTGATGAAGTCATAATTTACAGGCTTTACTTACGAAGTAATAACTTTGTCCAGTTCAGTGTTTGTATCCTAGCATCTCTGAGCTGCTGACTAAGGAGGTTTTAGCAGCAGGCACTAATTAACGTTACAACTGCTGCTCATATATACACACTGGGCTGCAGAGTATGATTTTTTTTCTAGCTGCATGCAGTCAGGCCAGCTCTATTGTAAATCCTTCTGCATTTCCTAAATTATCTGGCTTTGCAGTGCTGCCCCAAGGGAATGCTGTTTTTTTTCTTCTCCTAACTGCAGTTAACATGTTGCCTTGTGGCAATTGGAATTAAAATACTTGCTTCCCAAAGTCAGGGAAAATACTACAAACTGTGAGTACTGCTCTGTAATCACAAGTTTTTTCCTCTAATTACTCTCTTCTCTGAAAAGCTCTCATCTCCCCGAGAAGCAGCCTGGCTTCCCTTATGGAGGCAATGCAGCTGCTGAGTGCCGTGCTTTGTCTCAGCAGAGTTGGCCGTGCTGCTTCCAGCAAGTAGTGGGAACGTGTGGCTGCTGAAATAAAAGACCTTGGCTCCTCTTAGTAGTGCCCAGTGAAATGTTACGACTCTCCCTTCTTTAAATCTGTGGAACACTGGCGCGGGTCGTCCAGAGGGGCTGTGGAGAAGTCTCCACTTGTGGAGCTGCACCAAAACCCAGCTGATGTGGTCCTGCTCAGCTGACCCTGCCTGAGAAGGGGGCTTGGACCTGGCAATATTGAGAGGTCTGTCAAGCTCAGCGAGCCTGTGGTTCTGTGAGATCTCTGTCCTGGTTCGTAGAGGTCTGTTGAAGAACCACTGTGCCCCTCTCACCTGAGCTCACATCTTTCTTAAGTTACCACCCCTGTCTTGAAATGGAAGATTCTATTCAATCTTGCACTGCAGAAGCGTGTTTTGAAGGCAGTTCTCTTTCTGCTCTTGGCTGTGGGCACTCCATCCACACTGCTTGGGAAGCAGAGGGGCTGACGTCTGAAGCTTCAGCAGGCTTCTGCGTGCTTTTGGACTAAGTCTGATAGATAACTTGGTGCGTACAGAAGGAGCTCTGAAATTTCTGAATTAATCATGCTGGTGTCTGTCCTGGTTGGCAGGTGCCAAACATGGCAGAGATCCAAACACGGCTCGCCTACGTGTGCTGCGTGCGGCAGCTGGAGATGGTGAAGAGCAGCGACTACTGCGAGTACATCCGGCCCCCCATCGACCGCTACGGCACGCTGGATTTTGGGAAGTTCGATGAAATCTGTGTAAGTGCCCCTTGCTGAGGGCAGTTCCCCATCCCTGATGTTCTGCTCATTGTCCACGGCTCATGTCCACGGCTCATTAGTGCCTAAGCAGCGTGAGAGTAAGAGAATTGAGTCGGCACCGAGTGAGTAATTGACACTAAATAATACCTTGGAATGATATCATGACTGTGAGACTGGATTACCAGCAGAAATTGAGTTAGTAATTGTGATTATATAATAACCTGTAAGTGGATCAGTTCCCTCACTGTCCTGTGCCGGTTCTTACTCAGCTGCTTGTGAAACCTCCTTGGTGTCTGAGCTGCGTTGGGCAGTTGTGGTTTGTCAAATAGTGTCATTTCTCTTCCTTGATTATGGAGCTCGTTGTCACATGAAAGATTTGAAGAAGGCTACGGGGAAGCAGTGAATCATTGAAATGGAGGGCGACATACTGAAATATCCGACTTGGCTCACATTTCAACACTTCTATTAATAAAACATATCATCCATCTTTCCTCTACACCTGATAGCGTATCGGGAGAGTGGCCCCAATGTCAGTGGAAGGACACAGTGGGTGGGGGGTGGCACCAGGTTACGCAGCTTTGGGATTTGGTTCTGTTTGTTTACAAACTGGAAATCAGCACGGGAAGAACCGACTCCAAATGTGCAATTGAGGTGTCTTGGTGACAGAATCCAGCATTGCAAACCAAAACATTTCTGCCTGATTTGAGGGAATGGTAGCAATTTCAGCTCATTATCTCTTGTCAAGGAAGTTATTTTACTGTCTTTTTCCCTTCTTTGCTTCAGCTGTGCAAGTATTTTCCACGTTCAGGTGTTTCTGCATAGCTTTGCTCTCTTCTAGTCTGGGGAAAAAGACGAGACACCCGTTTTTGTTTAAGTAGATCTGTTTTGTGGATGTGCTGAGAAGCCACAATACTCATTAAGCTGCAGGTTGCTCTCCCTGCATTATTCCCTAATACTGTCCTATAAACACTAAGCAAAATCAGTAACACAATTAACCCTGCAGATTTGCATTTAAGAGAGTCCTTAGGACCAAAGAGCAGCTATTCAAAGCCATGGGCTGATTCTCCACTATCACCATTTTCCCAAGGCTGTCTGATGTCTCAGCTCTGGGTTAAGAGCTTGGTCTGCCAGTGGGGGACGTAAGACTTCCCTGATTCCAGTGCTCTTCTCTCATTGAGAAGAATGATGCTCCTGGCCCCTCAAAAACCCTGACAGACAGACAGGTCTGATGCATCACCACAGTAACAGTAAGCTGCCGAGCCCTTGTTCACTCTCTGTCTAATTTGATGGAGTTACAGGGAGTTGAAAACACCAGGCAACTCTTTCTCAGTGGAATAAAAGCTTGAGGAAAGTGCAGTTTGTCAAAGGTGTCAGTTTATGTGAGCGAGTTCTTGGCACACGATGCTGTAGGTGTGGGGGGGGCAGCACCTTCCTGGGTTTTGTTTCGTACACTGCAGCAAAGAAGGCTTTGGCTCTGGGGGAGATTTAAGCTGTGCTGACCTTTCAGAGCATCCTGGGCATTCCCTTATTGCTGCAGGCTATGAGGCAGTGGGTTGGTGGTTTTGTTGATTTTAATTTCAGCTGTGTACTTGGGTTTTACAGAAAATAGAAACGAGCAACATGTGGCTGCAATTCAGCTTGTTCAAAAGGACAGCAATCCCTTCTTCAGGAGCAAAATCTCTATTCTGTAGCTGCCTGTAGCAGTCAGGCTGCACGTCACTTCCCAAAGCTCAGGATCTTTTGGACACTTGGGCTGCCATAGATCTGTCAGGCCCTTTCTCCTGGGCAGTCACATCCAGCCTTGGCTGATAAGCCACAATCAATCAGAGGTAAATTCCACCCTAAGTTCTTGCCCTGCTTTGAATCCTGTCCAAAAAACAGATGGGAAACAATAGCAGCTGGGCCAGGGCTGCTTCCAGCACTGCGAGGCACAGTGCTGCCAGAGCTGGAAATAGAATTCAGGGCTCCCAACACCTGTTGCTCTGTCCTTTCAAGTTCATTCTTAAACACAGTTCCTATTGTCTGATTAGAAAAAAAAAGAAGAGCAAAACTTGGAGTAGTTGGCTTGTTTTTCCAGTTGTTTTCTTGCTAGTGACAATGCCACGATACTGTCCCAAGTGCCAGCTACTTCAGGCTTTTAAAGTGGTGGAACATGGAGTGTGTGGCTTTGCTGCTGTGCACATGGCCTTGTATCTGCTCCAGCAAGCCAGCTCTTGTATGCTTGGTGCTGTGTGGCGTAGCTCACTGAGGAGTGCTTGGCACCAGGAAGCCACAGGGACTCTTCTTTGCTAGATTTGATCCAAGAGGTGAAAAAGCACAAAGTGAGTGTTGGTGGAATGCTGTGCTTGAAGGATGTATGCATATATGTGCTGAGATGCTTGATGTTGCTGCTGTAAAAAATTGCTGTCAGGTGGCATATCATTCCATCCTACATGGAGAAATCAATGGTCCATTGGCTTCTAAGAATTAAAATAGCACTTTGCTTAATTGATCCCATTGATTGTTGGGCTGAGTAGTCTTCACAGCTAAAGGCTGGAAAGCACCAAAAATTGGATCCAGCCTTTATGGCAGACCTGTGGATTTCCAGCACTTATGTGGACGTGACATCATATTTGTGGTTTTTTTTTGCTGTTGTTATTGCCTACAACTTTGTTTTCACCTTTTTTCACCTCTTGATTCTTCTTTTTTCCCAGGAAGTGGGATATCAGCATGCGAAAACTGTATTTGGTGTCTGGTCCAGGACCGGCGTCCTTGACAAGATGCTACGAGACAGACAAGAGACCTACAAAACCAAAACTTCTGATGTGAGTGTTCAGTTTAATTGCACAGCTCTGCAAAAGCTATGTGATGCCACCAGAAGCTGGTCAGGGAGATGAAGGAGAATGATTGCCTCAAGTGCTGTCTTTTTGTGTGTGTGAGTGTGCACATATTAGTCAAAAAGTATTTCAGGCAGGAAGAGGTGCGATCAGTTTTTCAGAAACTTCTTTCCTGGAGCCATGGTGTGAAGAATGAGGTCCTGCACTTCTTGCATTGTCTGCTGCAAGTGTGACCAAAGTGTGCTCCACCTGAGTCCAGGTGGTTTTGATAGGTGCGTTTACAAAGAAATGCATCCACACAGCAGTCTCCATCCCTGCTGTCTCATGCAGACATCCACCCCCATCCTCACCAAACACAACAGTGTCTCTGAGGTTCCAAGAATGGATGTAGCCCTCTGTAGGTCAGCTCTCCTCTTGCTGTCTTGTTCTGGCAGATTACTGATGCTTTCTTTGTAACCCAGAAGTATTCACAACACAAAAATACTGGAAGGAAGGAGGCTGCTCACCCCATAACCAGCGCCTTATGACGCACAGCTCTGTATGTGGATATGTCCACCTCCTCTCCTCCCTTCTGGTGTGGGTCAGCAGCATGCAGGCACCAAATGCTGCTGGAGGAGTTGGTTCTTGCCCTGAGTGTTGCAGTGGAAGAGGTGACTGTGCCCCAGCAGGGGCTGGGGCAGAAGGATGGTGTGTGCAGGGCCACATTGCACCTATGGCATGGATGCACGTCTCAGAGTCATGTTGACTAGGCACAAGTAACCCCTTAAGAATCACTTTTTCATTTATTCTTGTTAGCAAACTTCAGGTTGTGCCTGGTTATTGTTCTCGGTACTGGAAACTGCCCTGCTGAGGCAGCAGCTTTCCCACCAGCTGTCCAGTGCTGGTTGCACAGGATGTGAATTGGGATCACTGGTATTGATTTCAGGCATTGCTCTTGGGTTTGTAATTCCAGGATTGAATTCTGCCTCTAGAGCTGTTGCAGTAACTGTGGGCTGCCTGAAAACTGTTACCAGCTTTTTGAGGACTTGGGAACTATATTATAATATATTGGCTTATTATCCTCACTTCCTTTGAATTCCTCTGATTCAAAACCCAACTTCTACAAAGGCTTCATGTTTTACCCAGTAATTCTTCTTTATTGTCTTTTAGAGATAGGGAAATTAGCAGTAGTATCGTAAGTGATTGCCAAAATGCATTGTAAGTGTAGTAAGCTTCAGCAAGGAGAGTCAGTAGAGGTGAAAAATGACATTAAGAGCTTGCAGCTCTTCCAGAGATCAGTGGCTGAGCACTTCAGCTGGAAGAGAAGTGGTGTGAGCAAGGGGAGAGGAAGGGTAAGCCTCGAAGCAATGGGCATTAGCCTAACAACAAGAAGTAGAGCTCAGTTTTTCAGACACCCACATCTGGCTTGTTGCCCTTAGATCCCCATTTGTCACCCGAGAGGGACGAGTGTTTGTAGGGTGTGTGAGTCACAAATGAAAATGGCTCTGCTGGGATAGCGAATGGCAGCCTCAGCTCTGCCCCTGCGAAGGAAGCTAAGTGATGGGGGGTGAGTGCTGATGCCTGCTACCATCAGGTTAATCCCACCCTGCTGATGGGCAGGGTGGTGCCTGAGGTTTGTGAGAAATGAGCAGCTGATCAGAGTAGCCTGAGGAGTACCAGAGCTTGCTGCCTTCACTGGGAAGATGAGCTGGGCTTGGAGATGTGTTGGTGTGAGCTGTGCAGGAGGGATCTCCATCCTGCCTCTGAGCCCGTGTTCAGCTGGGCACGTGCTGCTGTGTGTGTGAGTAGGCAGAAGAAGTCAAGGGAGAGAAAACTGTGCGTGTCCATCAGAAATGGCTGTGTCCTATTTCATCCTCTGACTTTTATCACCAGCTGGTAACAAGCTTGAACATCTTCGCTGCTGTTAACAAATGTACCTTTCCAAGGCTTCTTTAAAAATTGCCCATGAGATGGGATGCAATCATTCAGGCTGATATTTCAGTCAAGTTACAGTATTACAGCTGTGCATCATGCAGGATTTTGTACATTCATCATCATCTCCCCTGTTGTTTTTTATGGCACTTGCACTGCCAAGTAGGTCATGCAGTGCTTGTAGACAGAGCCTGGCGTTGCGTTTCCGTGTGAGCATTTTGTAACGAGGCAGGAAGCGCTGATTGCTGGGGCACCAAAATGGGGTAAATGCAGAGGTGTGAGGATGGCTGACCAGTAGGCTGTCAGCTCACTTTGCTCCCCGGCCTGGTGCTGGGCTGTGGGCTGTGTTCTGAGCGCCTCGAAAGCCGTCTGCCTGTCTTGGAGTCAAAGAGGCGTTTGAATCTGACTTTTGTTTTAGTAGATTAATTTCTGCGAAATAACAAGAATTGAAGGCTCCCACCGGGGTGCTTTGCTTTTTTTCCTTAGTTCTTTAGAGTCACTTAAGTCCTTTATCTCTGCTGTCTTCCAGGGATAACTGCTGATATTTTTAACTTGCTTTCATTAGCAAAGGTTTTGATCTATGTTTTACTTCTTCAGCTATTTCGGGAGCATTCAGCATCTTGGAGCGTTTGGCTCGGCTGCTTTTCATCTCGATTCCATGTTGCAAGCATTGAATTTTTACTTAATCTCTGGATATTTAAGCATTTAGATACTTCTGACTTTCATCATTCAGTTGCTATTTATCTCTCCTTAAAATGCAAATACCGAAGTCGTGAACAACAGCAGCCTTACATAAAGTTCATGTGAACAGCCCCAATTCTTCCCAGTGCAGAGCAGTGCAGCACCACTAATTGGGTCTCTTTGGGGAAGTTTTGTCTATTGAAATGTTATTCATAGTCGAAGCTAAATATACTCCAGCAGACTACAATAGTAACTGTCTCTATGCTCTCACTTATTTAATAAAGATTATGCTGAAGAGAATACTTTCTCCCTTCTAGGAGAAAATACTATTGGGGAAGTTGGAGAGTAGGATTCAAATGAATCTGAGGTGCTTCTTTTCCTTGCGTTAACTGATGGGAGAGTGATCTTGTCCTTAAAAGTGTTGGGGGAAGTGGTCCAGCATTGCATTCCAGTTCGCAAGGCATCAGATGAGCATGGACGGTCACCTGGTTTCCCACCAGCGCAGTTCCAGTCTGCGCACAAGGCCTTTGGGCTCAGTGTGTTGGCGTGGTGAGTCCTCACCTCAGGCTGAGGTGATTGCTTCGTGTGCTCTGTGGGCACTACGTGAGGATAGGGATGCTGTTGTCCTCTCATCTTGGGGAACGGCCATCTGCAGGCTCTGTGCTGGGACCATTCAGGTCGCGTATTCATGGGAAGCAGGACTGACTCACCCTTCTGCTGGCTCCTTCATGGTCAGACCTTATTCTGAGCGTCTGTACTTCTTTATATTATAAAAAGCGTGTCCTAAGCTACCACTGTTTCATTTCATGCTGCTGTTTTTTAATTCCGTTTGGGCCTTTCTCTGTCCACTGCAGCCAGCAGCTGTTTGTCCCGGATCCGCACCCTGCTCTGGCTGTACTAAATCACATCAGAAGTTGCTTATGGATTAGAGGGCAACTGAGAGCAATCTGCTGCAGCTGTAATGGGCTTCTGCTGTGACCCTGCGGGGGCTGTGTTGTGATTCACAGTGCCGATGCTTTTGCCAGAAGAGCAAAGAGTTGCTCACAAAAACGCTGTGTGAGGGGGCTGCTCTAGCTGGAAGCACGTGGGCAGTCCCTCACAGTGACTCCTGGCAGCCCGGTGCCCATCGGGAGCCTCCTGCCAGCTCCTCTCCTCTGGGCAGGCTGCTGTTGTGCTAATGAAACAGATTGGTTTTGAAGATAGGCAGACTGTTCGGGTTTCCACCTGGTCACCTCGTGCCCGTCCCAAGGGTGTGGGAAGGCCAGAATGGTCCTGAAATGCCTAACCTGGGTCTTATGAAAAGAGAAACAGGCATCTCTTTGAAATAGAGAATGCTCAAGCCACTGCTTGGGTGAGACAGTGAAAATAGAAAGGGTTTATTGCAAAGAGGAATTACAGTGCAGAGCATTCCCCCTGCAAGTGGACCTCTCACCTTGGGCTCCTGCTCACTGCAGCACCTCCAGCCCCTGCATTGCCCTGAGTATTGGGCTCCCCTGCCAGCTCCTGGTCCCTCCATTCTGAGCTTTGCTTGCACTGCTCCCATGGCTCTGCAGAGCCTTCTCCTTCCCACCAGGCTCCTTAAGGAAGGAGAAATCTGCTTGGGGGCTGCAGCTGGTCCAGCAGCTCCCTTTGACAGAGTAACACAGAGTGGTGGTGAACAACCAAGTACCAGGAGCACTGTCTGTTGCAGAGCCCAGACCTTCCAGTTCTTGTCTTTGTAGCCCTTTGTATAGTTTCTGTCACGGAGAGCCATGACAGTTTCCTACATTTTTAGTGAGGTTTCATACTGCATGGATGGAGAAGGGCTGGTTGTACCTTGTCCCCACGCCTGCTTGCCCTTGGGAAGCCCATCTGCAGCACAGCTCTGCTGCAGGGTCACTGTCCAGTGAATTACCAGTGAGTAATGAGGGAGGAATCATGGCAGATGTATGTCTGGAACTTTGTCTGTTCAGTATCACTTATGCACGGTCTTGAATTGGGTGTTCTGTGGACAGTTGCTAACATACCTGAACCTTAATGCTGTGTTTCAGAACGTGACCTATCCCAGCACCTCTTTCACGGATCTGGCAGAAATTGTGTCCAGGATTGAGCCAGTGAAAGCTGCCGTGGCTGATGGTGAGTGCAGAGATGTGTGGGTTCCTGGTGGATGTGTGCCCTATTCCAGTTACCCTCATTTGACCGAAAGAAAACACGTGTCAACTTGTGCAAAGACAGACTTCAGTTCCTCCTTGTGCTGCCTGTGTGCCCTGCTGGCTTCACTCTTTGGTCTGTGTCCTTTAGAAAAAGGAGGAGGGCGGCTTAAAGCAAGGCTGCTTCGTGCTGCCTTGAATCAGACCCAGAGTGACTCATGGGCTCAGCTGCCATATGCACGCCCCTATTAGGAGAGCACTGATGGGCTAATGAGGAACAGATAATGGCCCTGCGTTTTTACATGGTGAGTCCTGAGTGCTTTGAGCCTCAGATGTGCACTGCAGAGCACACAGAACCAGAACCCAGGGCTGACTTAACAGCATCAGGCTCCAGAGCCCAAAATCTCTGAGTGTTTCACCAGGGCTGGAGCTTTTTATAATCAGTCTCTCCCTTTCCTCCTGATTCTTGCTCTTGCAGAGAGAAATCTAAAGTTAGCAGTCCTCCCATCTGTGACTGCTTGTAGAGATGTCCCCCTGGTAATTTGAAATGCTAATTGCAATCGTATGTCTGATGAAGAAAATATTAATGCAGTGTCTGAAGCAGGTGCTGTAAGGTTGAAGAGTTCATGTCATATGGTTATTGAAGGCATCAGCACTGAGAGCTGCGGGGATGGGCTTCCACTTAGAGTTGGGTTGTTGGCCCTGTTAGGAAGGTTTCCTTTTTGCTGGGTGAAGTCATTAAATGTGAGTAATGAAAAGCAGACGTGGCAAATTTTGGCCTAACCAAGGAGCTATGCTTGGGGTATTTGGGACACAAGGGGCTGTTGCCATGTGGTCCTCACAGCGGGATCTGTTGATTGCAAACCCCGTAGTAGGGGGAGGATGGCATGGGGAGCTGTGCATGTGGCAGCAGGTGTGGAAGGACGTTCTGTGTTTATGTTGTGGACATCATGTGCTCCCTGAAGGAACCCTGCCTGGCTTTTGGGGGTGTGAGGGTGTCCCTGTGAGCGTGGCACTGCCTGGTGCCTGAGGCGATGTCCTGCAGCTCAGAGGCAGAGCGGCTGCCTCCCCAGTGGCTGTGGGCAGTTCTGTGCATGTGCTGCCCTGAGCCTTGGGGTTTGCTGCTGTATTGGTGTGTCTGCTGCTGTCCTGTGCTTCCTGGGAGCCTGGGTGGGAACTGCCACTGGCAGACAAGGAGCAATTGGGTTTTCTTTCTACAACTGCAGAATGGCTTGTATTGATTTGGACTGGATTGGACTGGAAGGGACCCTGAAGATCACCTAGTTTCAGCCTTTTCCTGACTGGGATCTCAGTCCTCAGGGATTCAGGCAGGCCCGGCCCATCCTGGCAGCATACAGCAGGTCTTAGGCTGGATAAAGGAATTCTGTCAACAATTCTGTTCTAAAGAAAGATAACGAAGAAGAAACTTCAATGCCTTTTCTCTGAGGAAGACACTGCTTTAGATCTGGAGGCTTTGCTGGTCAGGGACTCTTCACCCTTTTTGCTGCCACTTCTCCCCTTCCACTGCACTTTGTAGTCATTGGAATGATGTGAAGTTTTCACTCTTGAGCAAACTGAGGAAAATGATTAAAGCAGTTTAAAAAGCAGTGGAGGAAGTGAAGGAGATGGTCCATCAGGAGGAGGTGAGCTGGGGAAGCCACGGGAAGCCCTGCATGGGACCCAGAGGTGTCCATGCACTGCGAGCACGTGGAAAAGCACACACAGAACAGCAGCTGAGACACAGCAGTAGGTGTGGCTGTGTTTGTTCAGCATCACAACGCCTCAGAGGAGCACTTACTTGATTGGGACTTTTCTGTAATTGCATTTTACAGAGCCTTGGCCAGCAGAGCACAGGGGCTGAGCCGTGGCCATGGTTGCGCTCCCACCTGCAGAGGTTTTCTGAGGACGGAGTCGCATGGGCTGCCAGGCATCTCCCACAGCAGCTTTCATTGCTCATTTTCCAAAGCAGTAATGCTTCAGGCCAGCCCCATAGCCACATTTCCTGGGGTGAGGTAAGGTAGCACGCTCACTGCGTGCAGTGACGGAATGAGAGCACGTCCTGTAACAGCAGCAGCCACGTGGGAGAAATACCTGGGGAGAAAGAAACCCTGCTCTCGGTTTGAAATGCCTGGTTCTGCAATACAGCTGAAGCAGGAGGCATCCCAAAATGCCTCAGGAAAGGCAGTTATCAGGCTCTAGGTTGCCCTCTGCATCTTTGCTCCTTAAAAAAAAGTACTTACATCAAAAAGCAGTAATGTACCCTGCATTGGGATGAGCTACTGGATTCCCCCAAATTTACATTGAAGCCTATGGGTTATTGAAACAGCCACGCAGTGCTCTTTTTCTTCACATGTGGTGTGCTGCCTTTCCATGTGTGCGTGGTGCCCCAGTGATGGTAGGTCTGGGGCCACTAGAGTGCAACCTCCTTGTTGGCTCTGTGAGGTCAGGATCATCACCTTTTGGTGATGGCAGCAGCTAGCCTGCTACTGAGTCCTTTAAATAGAATAAATGTCAGCAATTGCTTGCTGTTGTGACAGCCTTGCCCATGTCTGCCTATTCTCTGCCTGATAACTTCAGATCATTTGGAACTGAAGTGTTCGGTGTGCTGAAGGGCAGTGAAGCCGTGGTCCCACTGGGTGCTCCTGGGTGGCGTGAACAGGCAGAGCCAGTCAGAGCAGGAGCAGTCATCTCCTGAGCCCCAGGTTCAGTCTCAAAAGGGGCAATGGATGATGTCTGAGAGGGGGACAAGTCCTGTCCTCAGGTGTCAGACACAGCGTGAGGGGGTGGGAAGGGACGGGGCCTGTCTTCTTCCTCAGTCTCCACATAAAGCCCTGCTGAATGCTGAACAGTGTTTGGAAAATACAGACTGGGGCTTGATTCCATCAGTTTTAATGGAGCTGTAAAACCACAAGTATTGTTTGTGCTGTCTGTTGTTGTTCAGGGGAATGCCTGTTTCTCCAGTGGGTTTTTATCAAAGGTTATCAGCAGTGTTTTCAGTATGAGCTCACGAAGATTCTCTGATCCACAGGAAAAAAAAAGTGGCCAAATGCCTTTCATTCTAATGATCTAGCAGTTGGTTGTGGTTGGTCGTGTTAGAAGGAAATGCTGTGGAACAGACTGTGCTGTTGTCTTCAGCGCGGAGCAGATGCTATTGACTGTTCCCCAAAGAAATACTTAATCAAGAATCCAGTTCAAATACGAGCCACTTGTCTCAGTGCTGAGCTGAAAAAGTGAAAAAGCAGCTCAAAGCGCACCTGAATTCATGACAGTGGCACAAAGCTTAGTGTGAAAACTGCCATTTTAATGCATTAAATTGCCTTCTGAATAACTGAGTGCCTCAACAACTCAGTTGTGAACTGTGCAAATGGAAGGTTTTCCTTTGCAACGTGTTTCATTTGGCTTCAGCATGGAAGGTGTTCCACAACCACAGCACGGTATAGGAGGGGAATGAGTTGAAAAGAGGAAAGCAGCAGCAAAGGCCAACAAGGACGCGTGAAAAGTGGCAGCATTTTTGGGGACAGGGCCGCATCATCTTGTTTTTAACTCAGGCACAGGAGCTGCTGCTCAGGTCTGAATAGCAGCAGTGCTGCTTAAGGTCAGGTGAAGGCACTGGTCAGGTTTTTGAGCTTCCCTCGATGATGTTCATCTGCTGGATCACCAGAGAGAGAGGCAATTGTGCCCTGCGGGAAGGAGGGAGTGTAAATGTCACTGTTCCCTGTGGAGCAGAGGCTGTGAGATCTGTAATTATCATCTCTGTGGTGGTAAGGGGTTGGCAATACGAAGAGCTGGTCCTGTGCTTGCAAGTCTGTGTTGCCAGTGAGTCGGTGACAGCATGTCCAGGGGAGGCAGGGCTTGTAGCTCTGAGGTGTGTCTTTAGAGGCATTCTGCAGGTGTGGAGTGAGCGGGGAGAGATAGCAAGTCCCCCATGGGAAGCACTCACCAGGAAGTGGGAGCATCTCCCATTGACTGTGCTTGGTCCCATCAGCCAGTGCCCACCGAACTGGCAGAGGCAGTTTGGATCTCACTGCTCCTGCTCCAGGCTCTTTAGATTCTGGAGGGCTGCAGGCCAGCAGCTCATGTACAGGACGTGCTGTGGTCAGGCTGGAGAGCTGACGGATGTTCGAGCAGTCGAGCTCACTGAGCTGCTCAGAACTGGCCAGCAGTCACCGCGTGCTGCTCTGCTGCTCAGAGGCAGCTATCCTTCATTCCTCTTCCACTTTCTCTGCCTCTCTGAATGCTGCTTAAACCCATGTTTTTTTCTCTCCTCTCTCTTTAGATGAGTCAGACTACCAGACTGAGTACGAGGAAGAAGTTCTGGACAACCAGAAGGATGATTATATTCATTTCATACGGAACCAGGCTGAAGACGAAACTGACTCGGTACGAAGTGCCCTGGAAATGGGCTGTTGCTGCATCTTTGCTGGCATGAGCTAGAAGAGTCAGGATGACTGGGGATGCTGCTTTCTCCAGGTTGGAGGAGAGGAGGCAAAGAGGGCATCTGCTGTCTTCTGCTACCTGTAGCTGAGTGCTACTGAGAAGGTGTCCAAGATGCTCAGGAAAAAGTCAAGGGGTGGCAGACAGGGCTTGCAGTCAGGGAAGTCTTGACTCAATACAAGGACACTGCACAGTAAGCACACCTGTGTATTGCAAGGGGTGTGCAGATGAGTGTGAGATGCTGAAAACTCCATCCTTGCAGATACCCTCCTGAAAAGTAAATAAGTCTCTGAACGACCTGATCTGCATTAAAGTTAGCGCTGTATGAGTAGGAAATCATACTGTATCTTCCAGAGGTGCCTTACACCTCAGCTATTAATGCTGTGGGAGCTCAGGTCCACCCTGGGAAAAACCTGTCGTGCAGCCTCACTTCTTGTGGTGCTGCCTGTAGCCCGAGCAGCAGAGCTCCCTCACAGAGATGTCTCCTTACTCCAGGTTGAGCAGCTGGCAGGCTTGAAAGCTGAAGCTGCCTGTTGTGTTGGAGCGAGAGCTTTCCAGTGGGAGCGTGTGAATGGTTTGGGCAGCTGCCAGTCTGAGGATGTGAGAGGGCTGCAATGTTGTGAGGAGGGAGCTGGAGTGATGGTGTGAAGGGTTTTGTTTACTGGGCTGATCTCTGGTGGGTAATGGTTGGTGGACAAAAATGAGACAGAGGAACAGAGGGCAGATTTTAACCAGCTCAAAGATGATGCTGAAAAATGAGACTGTGCCTTTTTGCTCCTTCAGGATGAAGATGTGCAGATAAGAAAGCGCAAGAATCTCCCAAACACAGACTGCCAGGCAAGCAGCACGGGAGAGCCAGCCTAGCACCGAGTGCAACAGCTGCATCTTGTTTGTATTTACATACATTAAAAAAAGAAAACATCTAGATGAGATTAAGCAAGCTTTCGCCTTTCTCCAGGCAGGGTGTGTGGCATCCAGCTGCCAGCACAAAGCACCAGCTCTGGGCTGTGCTGGCACAATGGCTGGTCCTTCATCACTCTGGGACTGGCAGAGTGGGAACATGCTGGGGACGTGCAGTCCGTGCTGCCTTTGGCTGCTGTGTGTTTTAGTTACTGGTTTTTACTGCGAGGCCCAAAGGATCATTGAACGTCGTCCTCCCGTGTCCCTTGATGAAAGGCTCCATGCAGCTGCATTGGAGAGAGGAGGGGATTTGCAGAGCATCACTGCTTACTTTTCACATGAATCAGGTAACTGTAATTAACTCCTCAGTGAGTTGCAGTCAGGTACCTGGGAGCAGTGCTCTGACTGGAGCCACTCTGAATGTATTTAACTTCCAATCTCAAGCCAAGAAATCAATTAACGTGAACACTAGCTATGAAGCGTGTATCCTTAAGCCATCAACAGAACATTTACAGACAAATCGTAGTGCTGACTTTTGCCAGGCAACTCTGGAGTCCCTGCTTGGCTGTATTTGCCCTGGCAAATAAAGTTATTCTGCTGGATTTAAATGCCTGTGTGGTTGTTGGCAGGTTTCTCTCTGTGGGACCCAATGCCAGTCAGGTTATGTTAAGAGTTGGTATTCTGACTTCTGGTTTTGAGCACAGAAAGCTGCCAGAATGTGAGGAAGCTCAGCATCCCCACTCCCTCCATTGTGCTGGTGAATGTGCAGCCCTCATTCGGGACAGCAGCTCCTCTGTCACAAAAAATGACAGCAGGTTGTTTCCTGCTATTGAAAGGAATGCGTTTTTTCAAATAAAACTCTAAATGGCTTTTGAGGTGGAGGTGGAGTTGGGGATAATTCTGGTTGAGATCGGTGGTGCTCATATCTGTTAGAGGAAAGGCTCCTCTGATGGTGGCGGCCTGGGACGGATGGGAAGCACATGGGGGTCTGCACCTTGCAGCTGTTACAGAAGGGGCGTTTGCTTTGTAACTGCACAGCAGTTCTGAGCAGTGGAAGAGGAGCATGTTCTGCTCAGCTGAGCTTTGCTCTTCTGAAGAGGGGATGCAAAAGAGATGCAAGTCCCTCCAACATCTGCACTGATAGGTGGCTGCAGTACAGGAACTTCTCTGGGAACCGATGAATAGGGCAGGAGTGCAGACTCATCCTCCGAGGTGCTCTGAACCTCTCCTGGTCTTCAGCCTTCCTTGAAAAGCAGAAGTGCCTTTAGCAGAGGGTGGATCTCTGGAACCTTCCAGCCTCTCGGCAGTGGGCGGATGCAGTTTGTCAGACACCTGTGCCGCACTTCCCATGGCAGTGATGGTTCTGCTCGTTCCTCTTGCCCCAGCTGCCAAGCAACCTGGAACAGAATGTTGTTTTCCAGACAGACAGCTGCTCTGTCAGCCCGAGCGCAGCGCTTCTTGCATGGCTCTGCTGTCCCTTTGTGTTTGGCCAAATTTTGAGCCCTACCTCCACGCCTCCCGGCAGCTGGTTCTGCTCCCAGAGCCTGCGTGTGCACCGATGGGATCATCAGCATGGGGAGAAGGAGCTGCAGGAAACAGAACGCAGGGTTCCTGGGTGTGCTAATTAGAGGCACTGTGTTCACCTCGTGCCCCATTCCATGGGGAGATAGCACTTAGTTCAGATGTAGTTGTTCAGAAGACAGCGTATAAACCTTTCATGTGAGGCTAAATGTCTGTTCTAAATAATTTATCACAGCTTTTTTCCTAGATGTGTTCTCTATAGCTGAGCCCTGAACACTGAAGCAGTCCCTCCTTCTGTGCAGAGGATTGTAGAACAATTTCTGTACAATTTTAAAAGCAGGGTTGTTTTCCTGGCTTGCTTTCCTGCCGGCTGTGTTCTGCTCCTCGGTTGGGCAGTAGGGTCTGCATCAGTGATTCAGCCTCATGCCTCTCACTGGCTCCCCATCCCGTACTGTACTTAACCCCCAAATCTTCCTGCAGGAAAGAATTGCACCCAAGGGCATCCTAATGCTCTGTGTGCTCACGTGTGTTTCCATAAGGGTTTGTTTGGATGTTTCAAACAGTTCCTGCCCACCCCAGCACCCAGCCCTGCCCAGGGCTCCAGCTCTGGCCATGGTCTTCGTAGGACAAGTGCTGACAGCTCAGCCACCAGCAGTGCCCAGCAAGGGGATGCTGCAGCCAGGCTCTGTGGCACTGCTGTCCCCATTGGCAGTGCAGGTAAGGAATGCCTTTAATTGCTTTGTTACACAGCAGGGTAAACACAGCTGTTTGCTGAAGGGTTTGGAAAGAGGAACAAACTGCTGTTGTCCAGTGGCACCTGGGAGACCTCTTCCAAAATTACTGGTAGGCATTGCCTGGGCAGGAGCAGGGCTTTGGCCTCACGCTGTGTGTGCTGTTTGGGATGTTTGTGCTGCAGCTCCCTGGGCACGAGCTGTGACCCCATAATGAGCTGCTCGTGCTTTACTGTGAGGAGCAGAGGTGCATGGGGCTGTGTGCCCTGCAAAGCTCCTTCCTTGGCAGACATCATTTTCTCTCTGCATTATTCCAAAATTAATCTCATCTTATTTGCTTGTGCTCCCCTGACCTCCTCCAGCATGTCGCTCTCCTTGTGTGCTGCCCAAGTGCTGTGTTTAAGCTGACACAATGCACGGGCCCTGCTGCGCTTTGGGGTTTAATTTACTGTTGCTGTGAGTAGGAACCAGTAATAAAATCAGCAAATAAAAAATATGACAAATGTTTTCCTCCTCTGCAGATGCTCCATGAGGCCAGACCAGCACCCACCATGCTGAGAGCCTGGGCAAAGCACAGCCTGGTGTGCCAGCTCTCTCAGTGGGAAAGCAGAGAGCTGGAGAGTGTGGAATTGGGGATTTTAAGGTGTCTGGTAAATGCTATGTTATGGTGTGGCTTCTGATGGTAGCAGAGGACAGATTCCCATCAGCAGCCACTGCCAGAGATTGCAATCTTCCTTTCCACAGGAGCACTGTGGAAACGCTGGCCACTCACCCGCCCCAACATGGGGCATGGAGCGCTGCCAGGCCACCTCTCTGTCTGTGGTCAGGGCTTTGAGGGGAAAAAGTGATATTAGCAATTACAATAAAAGCATTTGCATGTATATAAAAGAAGAAAAGGAAAGCTAAACCAAAGCCTTACTAATATCTTGGTTTAAGTCTTGGTTTTAGAAGTGATGATATCATAAATCTATTTAATTTCTGTCTCAGGATTGTTCTTGGGGATGTGCCATGCCCTGCAGGAGCAGCCCTGGGCGCACAGCTGGGGCGTGAGCGTTACTGAGAGCTCACACGTGCTGCTGTCACAGGTAATTGGCTCAGCCTCCATCACTGTCCTCTGCTGCAGCTGGAGCCAGCAGGGGCGGCTCTTAATTAAATCTCACACCGTCAGGGGGTGAAGGACAGGAACACAGAGATCACGAAGCAGACAGGCCTCCAGCTCTGGAAATGCCATCGGGGTTGTCAGCGAGGAGCAATGGTTCTCTCTGACGCAGCCTCAACAGAGAAATGTGCTGTGCTGAGCCTGAGCTCCCCAGCACAGTGCTGAGCTGAAGGCAGCACCCACCAGTGCGAGTGCTGAGGAAGCTGCTGGAAATAGCTGGCTTTGGAAACCTTGTCCTTAGCTGTGCCATCTGCCCAGGGGTGGGCTCAGCAGCTCCAGCGGTCCACGCTGTCTGTGCAGGGATGAGCACCGCCCTACAGTGTAGCGACTGAAGCAGTGTACAATCTAGGACCAAACAACATCCCTAAGTGTGCATTAATTATAAATATACCATAAATGCCAGTCCATTTCCTCAGAGAAGTCATGTTAGATGTGATGCACGGCCCCAGAGGAGTGTGTCAAATGAGGCTGGTGCCCGGCTGAAGCAGCCCAACCTGCCTGTGTGTCCCCAGGCACGATGTGATGAGCTCTGTGCAGTGCTCGCAGTGGTGGGCAGTTGGGAGCTGCCCTAGGAGCTCTGCTTGCCCCCAGTGCCCACTCCCCACTGTGCTTGGGGAGGAAGAGTGTGGTCAGCTGGCACTTCTGCTTCATCTCGGGTGTGTGTGCACCCACCTCCTTCCAGATGCAAAACTCAGTCTCCTCGTGGTGCCTCTGTGGATCATCTCTGCTCTTTGGGTGTGAATGCAGCAAGGCTGCATGGCTCTCCTGTGCTCAGATGTGGCAGTGAGGGGTATGTGTGCTGGCTTCCTTTTCCTCAGCCCCATCATGGTGCTTCCATTTGTCACCTGGTGTGGATCTGTTCCTCTGGTGTCTGACATGGCAGGCCTGGATTGGACTAAGATGATCAGGGGGCTGGAGCACCTCCCCTATCAGGACAGGCTGAGGGAGTTGGGCTTGTTCAGCCTGGAGAAGAGAAGGCTGTGGGGCGACATCATTGCAGCCTATCAATACCTGAAGGGAACCTACACCCAGGAGGGGAGTAAACTCTTCAAAAGGGCTGATAACAGCAGGACGAGGGGAAATGGATCCAAGTTGAAGGAGGGAAGATTTAGGTTGGATGTTAGGGGGAAGTTCTTTACAAGGAGAGTGGTTGGGCCCTGGAACGGGCTGCCCAGGGAGGTTGTGGATGCCCCGTCCTTGGACGTGTTCAAGGCCAGGTTGGACGGGGTCCTGGGCAACCTGATCTAAATGTGTATGTTTGGTGGCCCTGCTAGGCAGGGGGGTTGGAACTACATGATCCTTGGGGTCCCTTCCAACCCGGGTGATTCTGTGATTCTGTGATTCTGTGATTGGGAGTTGAAATTGTTGGAAGAGGCTGAAGGGTGACTGCTCTCCTTGCTGCAGAGCTGGAGGACATCAGAGGGTCCCCGAACCACTGCCCCGTGGCTTGGCCATGGTGCTATGTCTCCTGGTGGCTGTGAAACCCCTCCATTCTGCTCATTTCTCTGCTGGAAATAGAATGCTTTTAACAAAAATCTGAATAGCCTTTAGAGCTTGGCTGGTAATGTGATGCACCCCTGGGATTTGGGGGTAATGAGGTGGGAGGGAGCTGTTGCAGAGGTTGTGTGAGCATCACAGAGCAGTGCCGGGATGTGGCTGTGGGGCTGCAGCACATGCTGGGTGGTTAACATTTCAGTTCCCAAAAGCCTCGCAGAAGCTGTGGAGTTTGCACTTTTGGAGCCTTTCTCTGGTGAGAGCAATGCACCTTTCAGTGTTCTTCATGTGTCAGGAAAGCTTTTCTAAGTGCCAAAGACTGCCATTTTTTACTCTGCAGCCATTCCTCAGCACAAAATGTGTGGTAGGAAAGAACTTCTGCTCCTGACTGAGGATGTGGTCAGCTGTGGAGCTGAGTTGGGGGCTTGAAGGCAGCCCAACCTGGGGAGCTGAGTCCAGGCTGTGCCACACTGCTGAGGAGCTGCTGATTGAGCACCGAAGGCAAGGTAAAATGCAGAGCCTCAGCACAAAGGCTGTCATGTTTCTGCAGAGCAGATCCCAGCCGGGGCCCTGCACGTGTCCTTTCTGCAGGCAGCCCAAGCCCCATAGGGACCCTCTTCCTCCTCTCCCCATTCTGCCCCATACCATATGTGCTGATGCACAGAGAGGAGAGCTCCCAAGGGAGCCATTCGCAGGGCCACTGATGTTCTCCCCGGCGTGCTGCAGAGCAGAGGGGGACCTGGCAGGGTGGGAGCTGCACGAGTGCTTTGTGTTGCCAAACTAGGTCATGCCGTGAACTCGAGTGATGTGGCAGACGGAGCTAAAAATACAGGCAGAGCTGAGCGATTCCCCAGCAGCTGCAAAGGGCTGCAGCCCCATTGGGTCAGACTTTGACCTCGATCCCAGCCCCATCCAGGATGGTCTCCAGGGTCCTTGGGCTGCTGTGATGGGATGATTCAGGAGCAGGTAATGGAAAAGCTCACCTGGGGCTGCAGGGCCACATCAACCCCCCAGACACATCTCAGCTGGTGGTGTAAGTCCCTGCAAGGCAACTTGCAGTGGGCTGTTTGGAGAGCCCGTCCTGCAAAATCTGGGCATCTCATCTCCAGCTCTTCAGCTGTCCCAGAAACCAGCCCCATCTTCCTGTAGTTATAAATGTGTGAGTTGTTAGTTACTGCAAAATAAGGTGGAGGAGAGAGGACAACACCATAACCCCAGTACGATGCAAAAAAAAAAAAAAACACCAAAGCAGATTTTGTTCCCTTAGGAGAGTGCATTTGTTGTAGTGTCACACAAGGAGGAGGGCATCAGGCAGGCATGGGGTGTGCTGCTGGGATCAGCACGGCTGGGTTCTGCATGGGAGAACTGCTGGAAGGCTGTGGGCTGGAGGCCTCCGCAGCCCCACGGCTTGCAGGGACCCACAGGGCAGCTCAAAGGCTTCTTCTATCCCTTCTTTGGCACTTTGGTTGTGCTCTCTGTGGCCAGCTCTCCTTGTGCTGCAGGAAAGCACAGGCAGGTCGGTGCTGCTTTTCTCATCCTCCGCCTCTACTTTCTACACCTGGAGCCAGAGCCGT
This sequence comes from Lagopus leucura, assembly GCF_019238085.1. Taxonomy (NCBI): domain Eukaryota; kingdom Metazoa; phylum Chordata; class Aves; order Galliformes; family Phasianidae; genus Lagopus; species Lagopus leucura. The sequence continues at coordinate 8,638,862 of NW_024962275.1, read as the reverse complement.
GTTGCTGGGGCGCTGCAGACGAGATTCCTTCTGACTTACCTTCCCCTGACAATGCCTGGATTTCTTTGCATTGTGTCTTTTTTGGATGAAACATTTCCCCCATCGCTGCTGGAAAGCTGGCCTACTTTAACTCTGCCAACTGAGATGGGTTTGTGCACGGAGAAGATCCCAGTTGCTCTGTACAACTTCTCTGTCACAATTATTCAGCGCCAGTCCTTCTGCTTCCAGCAGCTGTATAATGCATCAGCTGTGTTTTGTGCTCATTTCTCAATCAATGAAAACATTGATTAGTGTCAGGCTGGGACCAAATCCCGCAGAATCCCTCTAAATCATCTCTGTGCGCTGATGACTCCTTGTTTGGAGATGGGTTTACAGCTCTCCATCCATTTAATGGGGGCTTTATTGAGATTGTATAGAGCTAAATTTGTAATTAGGGTGTCATATGATATCAAGTCAAGCACGCTGCCAAAAGCTAAGCAAATAATGGCAACATGGCAACCTTTATCTACAAACTTGCAATTTTCTCACAGGATGAAACGAAGCTCATTTGACAAGACATTTTCCATTAGACCCCACTGATAGGTATAATTTTAATCCTCAAATTCAATATTAATTGAATCCTGTGTCTCCATTTTTCTGTCTGAGCGCCGTGCTGGCCCCATGCGCTCTTATGGCAGGCAGAGCATCCTGCTGAGCTTGGCATGTCCCCATACTTGCCATGAGAGCACAGCTCAGCTTGGCTCACTGCTGAAGGGCCTCAGGTGCAAATCACACACATCTGCTGATGGAGGAACTCCACAGATCCACCCTTCATGCTCCCCACTGTTAGCAGGTCAGGGAGTACCGCACCACTTCACGTCTGACATTGTCAACCTTTCTAAAAGCAGAAGGGAACGGTGAGTGCCTTGTTGGCAGCAGTGCACCTCCTAGTGTGGAAACACCACGGCTCCTCTATGCAGGCAGGGTTCTAATTTGGTCCAGGTGAACTGTGAGCAAGGCGGTGTCACATCAGCATCAGCCCTGCCCCGAGCGTGAGGACGGGCTGCAGACGCCCAGGGGTTGTGTCTGACCAAACTGCTAATGCTCCTCCAGCAACACGGAGCCTGCAGTGTTCTCTTGTTCCTGATACGTTTAGAGAACAACTGCTCACTGCTCGTGGCTTTGCCAGCTACGGATTTTCCTTTGTCCATTTACCTGCCTCTATCAATATCTGCCTCATAACTCACTTTGGTGATTGCTATGCATTGATTGGTCTTTATTACCTTATTCCTCTTTGTATATACTGTCTCTTTGCTCCCAGTTGCTGTTTTCAGGTTACCAACTTAGAGGATGGCTCTTCAGCCAAAATTACATTTTCTCTGCTGTGCAGTATTAGCTTTTGTGATGTATTGCAAGTTCCTCTGGAAGAACTGCTAATTTTCCCACTCTAACAGTTGTTGATTTTTTTCCCCTTCAGTTTTCCTCATGACTTTTAAAACCTTTGTGAAATCTGACTACTGGTTTCACAAGTGGTGAAATGGTGCTAAGCTGTGCCCTCTGTGGCAGCCATGCGTCCCCCCGGCAGCCTGATGCCTCGCTTTGCTGTCTGCAGTATCACACACCTTTTGTTTTGTCTGAGTTTCCCCACTGCTGCTCATGCTGACCTTCCTTCAGCCTTTGACAGAACTGCTGCTGTGGCTCTCCCCAGCTCTTTACTTCTCCTGGAAGAGCCATTTCTTCTTTCAGCCTCTGCTCATAGGCTGCACTTCTGCACCATGCTCCTGGTGTCTCTTTGTGCCCAGCCGGCCCAAATCTCCACCCTGGCCAGAACTGGGCCAGATCCTCCATCCCACGTGGTACCAGCCCTGTGCTGGCTGCACACCGTGGCACGCTGCTGCACCATTTCTCACCCGATGACATTCACCTTTTCCACATGAGCACGCTGCCGTTGGCTCCAGTTCTGCTGAAGATTTGCACACAGGTCTTGTGGAGCAGTGACAGATTCAGCTGCTGCCTGTCCCGAGCCCTGGCCAAATCCCACTCAGCCCATCTGATTTCACTGTAGCAACTGCTCCTATTCCTCCCCACAGGGCAGCTCGGACCCTTCCACTGTGCACACACCATATCCTGTGCTCTGGGCTATTATATTTGCAGATGTGGAATTTGTTATCCTTGCCAACAGGATCTTAACCTACGGCTCTTCAGTGGCTGCATCTTTGCGTGATGCCTCAGCAGCAATGGATGGTGCCTATTTTGATACATCCTCGCTGTGGTCAGGAGCTGCTGACAGCCCTGAATGTGTGTGCAGCTCCCCATGATGCCCGGAGCTGCTTCTTGTCATTAGTGTGGGCTCAGGTATGCACTTCAGGCCACAAAGGAGCTATGGAAAGCCCTGTAAACACAAACACACAATATGGCAAAGCCCCGCTCTCTTTTCCTCACCTCCCTTTCAGCTTCTCACTCCTTCTGCCATAACCATCACAAATAGTTTCCTTCCGCCCACCAGGAGGGAAAGGCTAAATGCATCCCTTATCATCCTCCAGCTGAGCTCTCTGAGTCATCTTCCCTGCGCATTTCCGCCTTCTCTCCTTGCTCCTTGGCCTCACTCTCTGCAGGATCAGCTCATGGCTGCCACTTCCTTGCAGAGCCCCATGCCAGGCAGAAGTTCATCAGAGCAAGATGGGCTCTGCCATGTCCTGGGCTGTGCAGAGTGTGAGTGAGGCATTTCCAGATCTGCCTGAATCCTAACAGTAATAGAAAAAGTCCAAAACAGCAGATTTCATTCCTGTGTGCAGCACTTCAAATTACAGCAACGTTGGGCATGGTGCAGGGAATGGATTTGAGCTTTCAGTGGTTGGCTGTTTACAGAGACAGCTCACACCAACTCTCCTCTAACAACAACATTTTCCCTTCTGTCTTAAATACAACACAGCCACTTTGGACTTCAACATTTCTCCCGCGGGGCTCCAACAATGTCAGAACAAAGTCGTGTTGTTATTTTGCCAAACAGTGAAGTACTGGGATGTGGATGGGGCAAAAACTGAGTAATCACTGAATCGTTGAGCTATCAGTGACAGCTCCTGGAGCTGCTTGGGAATCCGAACCGTGAGAGACCTCCATTGCTTTGGGCCATGTCCTGCACCTCCGTGACTGCTGAAGGAACGGCTCCTGCCAGTGCTGAAGAATCCTGGAAGAAAAAGTGTCTCTGGTAGGTACAAAACCAGCTTCTTTTCCCTGGGAAGGTGGTGCAGCATGGGAACACATCACTCTGGAACGGTGCATCCGGAAAGTGTGTCACAACTTGGATAAGAAATGCTGTGTTGGTGCAGGTCACAGCTGTGCTTTGAGCAGGCAGCAGGACCACAGACCTCCAGAGGTCCTTTGCTTCCATGTTTCAGTGACTGCACAGCACAGAGGTTAAGGAATATTTTTCCTGTATGAAATAACTACGTTGTTTCCTCTGTTATGATGATTGGCTATATTTACTGCAGTTTATTCTCAGGGAATGGCTTATGTCAATGTCATATGTCATGTGAAGGCACTAATTTAGCCAGAAGGAGTGAAATGTTACTATCCTCCTCATCTTCCCTTGTGCTATAGATGATGCTTGTCTGACTGCCAGGTTTCTTATATTTATCTCTACCTGTTGTATTATTTTAAGAAAATAAGAGGAAAATAATATAACGCTGCTCTTAAAATGCCTGCTGTCCTGCTGGCAGCTCTCGTGGATCTGAGATAAAGGGTCTCATCCAAATTCTTTGTCTCCTGGGCAGTGACTTCCTTTGCAGAGCTGTAGGAGCACTCCTTTCACAGAATCACAGACTGGCTTTGGTTGGAGGGGACCTTAAAGAACACCCAGTTCCAACCCCTCCCGTGGGCAACGTTGCCAACCGCCAGGTCAGGCTGCCCAGGACCCCATTCAGCCTGACCATGAATGCCTCCAGGGATGGGCACCCACTGTGTTCGCTGTCACCTTGCAGCCTTTTGAATAGCAAATTTTCCCCTAACATCTAGCCAAAATCTTTTAGTTTAAAGACAGTCCCCTTTGTCCTATCGCTATCAGGCCGCATAAGAAGTCAGTCCCCCTCCTTCTTGTAAGCTCTCTTCAGGTACTGGAAGGCCACAATGAGGTTCCACCAGAGCCTTATCTTCTTCAAGCTAAACAAGCCCATCTCTCTCAACCTTTCTTCATAGGAGAGGTGCTCCAGCCCTTTGATCATCTTTGTGGCCTTCCTCTGGAGCCGTTCCATCAGCTCCATCTCTTTCTTGTACTGGGGGCCCCAAACCTGGGTGCAGCACTCCAGCTGGGGCCTCACAAGGGCAGAGTAGAGGGGGACAGTCTGCCCTGTTGGCCTCCTTTCTTCTGATGCTGCTCAGGGTACTGTTGGCCTTCCAGGCTGCAAGTGTACATTGCTTTTGAAATTAACCCACCCAAACCATGGACACAGACTGCAGCAGTCTCCTGTGCTGCTTTGGGTCTTTGTTTTGGGTCTTTAGAAGCTTCTCTTACCTGTACTGATTGAGAGTATCTGCACAGCTGCTCAGTATTGTTCAGTGCCAACACTAGCATGAAATCCCCTGGTGGTAGCATTAGCACTAACAGTAGATGTGCTGTCAGTGACACAGGAGGGTACGATGGGGCTCAAACTCCCTTGGGCTCATTGAGGGTCAGGCAGCACAGACCTGCTGTGTGCTCCAATCTGACACAGCATGGGCTGGAAGCTGCCATGATGTGCTCAGGCTGCCTGCAAGCACTGCTGCCAGCCCAGCTCGCTCCTCCATGTGCTCAGGCAAATTGTCTGAAAACTGACTAAGGAGCAAGCAGGAGTTTTCTGCTGGTATAAAATGGAGAGTGAGTGTGCACAGACAGTAATATAGGACAGAGCAGTGGGAAACACTCTGCTTGTGTTCAAGGTGGAATTTGGGAAAGGGCAGAGGGTTTAGAAGATGGAACTGTTTATATGATGGGTTGGACTTGTTCTTGTTCAACCATGAATGCCTGAACCTTATTAGAATTTATTAGGCCTGGGGCCCTCATCACAAGAAAGATGCAGAGCTCTTAGATGGGTCCAGAGGAGGCCACTAAGATGATCAGAGGGCTGGAGCTCCTCTCCTATGAGGAAAGGTTGAGGGAACTGGGCCTGTTGAGCTTGGAGAAGAGGAGGCTGCAGGGAGACCTCATGGTGGCCTTCCAGTACTTGAAGGGAGTGGATAAACAGGAGGGGGAACGGCTGTTTGTGAGGGTGGATGGTGATGGGACAAGGGGAATGGTTTTAAAGTGAGACAGGGGAGGTTGAGGTTGGATATTAGGAGGAAGTTTTTCATCAGAGGGTGGTGAGGCACTGGCACAGGTTGCCCAAGGAGGCTGTGGATGCCCCATCCCTGCAGGCATTCAAGGCCAGGCTGGATGTGGCTCTGGGCAGCCTGGGCTGCTGGTTGGTGACCTGCACACAGCAGGGAGTTGGAACTGGATGAGCACTGTGCTCCTTTGCAACCCAGGCCATTCTATGATGCTGTGATAGGAATAGGTCTACGTGTATATTAACAAGGCTGTGCACAGGAGTCTTCCTGGCTCCAGTTAACCTGGCACCAGACACAGTTTGTATTTCGAAAATTATTTTAGCCTCCTGGGCCATGTTTTAAAGCAGGTTTGCTCACTGCTACACACTGCAAAAAGCTCTCAATCCAGACTGGGCTTCTCAGTCTATTGCAATACAAACCTAATAAATAACAGGCAAGACAGAGTGATGAGACCTTTGTGTGGTTTGCATATGAGCTTTTGGTACTGGGTTGTTGTAATGCCTGTGAGATCTGGATGGAGACATCAAGATTTCAGCCAGCAGAGTAATAGCTAATTGAGTGTATTTCAATCATAAGATCCACAGAAGGAAAGCAAACCCCACAGAGTAGAAGGAAATTGCATCTTAGAGTAATTTGAATGTGGGTAGATAATTAGGCCTATTTTTCATGGGAACATTTGCTGGGCAAGATAATGAAAAGGCCGGCAACATAATTTTCTTTAAGTAGTGTGATGCCTGCCGCTAGGGACGGGCCGTGCCAGGGCTGGTGCTGCAGTGCAGTGGGAGCCTGGGAAGGCACTGCCTGCCCAGAGGGGCTGCTTCATGGCAGTGCAAGCTGAAACCATCCTCCTCACATCCAGTGTCAGCTCACAGAAAGCTGGTAAGACTCCGGCAAAGGCTCTTGGACAAGAAGGCAAAATAAATCCCACAGCTTTGTCATCTTCGTCTCGCTCAGAATGTCAGCCACAGCAACGTCTGCTCTCGTGAAGCCAGACAGACCCAGGCCAATTTAGTGCTAATATGGGAATCTCCCAGTGGGAAACCAGGTTTAGAAGAGTTCTTGCTCTGAGTCATCATCTGACCCCCTCTGGAAGGGCCAGCAAGGGCTGACAAAGCAGCTCTGTAGCGGCTCTGTGGCTGGGGTTCAAGCGAGATGCAGCCTGGCTGTCCATGCCCATGAAATCCCCTGTGCCAGAAGATGATGCTGGTGCTGGGATTTTCCCTGAGCATTGGCTGCATTTGCTGCACCCATCCCAAAGGGGCGCAAGAGCCCTTATATTCCTCCTTCCTCCCTCCCCAGTTTATAGCTATGTGTGGATAGCAAAGCTCCACAGCCTGCTTTGGTGTTGGTTTTTTCCATCTGTGGGATAGAAAGGTTCTGCTTGTCCATGTCTCCACGCCCAGCTGAGTACAAATTCCCCCTTCCAAATCTCCTCTTTGGAACAGAGCTGCTTCTGTCTTGGCCTTGCCTACAGACCTTGCTGCCTTGTGCAGGAACAGACAGGTAATACAAAATAATGTTTGGCTTCTTTATAATGCTGGCAAAATAAGAAGACTTGGGCAAATGCAAAGAATTACAAGGGTGGAGGAGAAGGTTCCCTCTCTGTAACCTGTAGCCTGGGTGAGTGAACAAGGTCTAACATGGTCTGATTCCCCCTCCTGCCAAAACTGTACTCATTAGTGTGTCTAAGCTGGTACCTGTCACATAACAGAAGGAAAGGCTGAGAGGTGTATACTGAGAGCCCTGATAATTACTGATTAGATTTTTAACTAAAAATAGCTGGGTAAGAGTTGGCCTTAAGACGGGTCTGAGTGTTCTGTATCCTAGCTGGTTCAGAACTGTTCACAATGATCAGAACTATCTTTGGGACTGTATTTGAACAAGCTCTTATTTTCTGATGCCAAGTGCATGGCTGTTCAGGAACAGATCTGTCCAAGCAAATCTGCTCAAAGCAAAACCATAATTCTTGGCTGGCTCCGACTTGATAACTATTGATATTGCTTCTGTGATGTATTGCTTAATTTTAATTATTCCAGTTTGGGGAGAGTTATTTACATACAGTGCCTCATTAGAGAGGTTTCTAATCGATGGATTCAACAGGAACGTCTCGAAGTGACTAAATTAACCAAGTGGGAAGGCAGCTAGGTGGTAGGTTAGCGACCTCCTGGTACCTGGGAGAGCTTGAGCTTCCCACCACAGTTGGATACAAGAACTGTTGTCCTCCAGCTCTTTCCATGCACTGCTATACAGATAAACCCAGACAGCTCCTCCAGCTTCCCCCCCACCTTGGTTTTATCACCATCTCTCAGGGCTGTTCTGACTTGGCAGAAGAGCTGAATTGGGATGTTGTGACATCAAGCCAGTGCTTTGCCCTTCCATTGTTACCACATTCGAGCCAGTTGTTTTGTGCAGAATGACAGCAACAGAGGGAGGGGGGCTAAAAACATCCCTGCCTGAGCCAGTGCTCACAGCACTGCTGGTCTGAGCACAGCAACTGCCTGGGAGCACCCCACTGCTGGTTCGTGCAGCAGGGTGCAGCCCTGGGAAATGTCCCTAGGGTGGGGGTCCCACACCTCCCTTGGCACTGCTACCCTGTTATTCTGCCCTTGTTGGTAAATAAACAACTGCCAAAATACAGTCACCACACATGGCCAATCAAATATCATGCTTTGTCCTGGTTTTATGCTTACCATACTGCAGTTTTCTTCCCACGAGACTCCTGGGTTTGCCCTAAACCCAAAGCCGGTGATCAGCCTGTGATGCACAAGTGCAGCTTGGGTGCGGATGAGATGCAGGTGAACCTGGGAGAAAAAGACATTTCTCAGGATAAGGATCAGTGCAGAGCCCAGTGCTGTTTTTCTCCTGTCCGCCTATCTTTGTAACTATCTAGACTGGATGTCCTGAGCCATTTTATTACTTAGTTTTTCACTATCATGTGGTCCCTGTATAAATCCTTACAGCATCTCATGTATTATGACTCTGAATATCTCAGCATCATCAGCAAGTTGCCATTCCTTTTTTTCACTTCATTTTCAAGATTATTTACGAACGCACTGAAGAGTGCAGACTGAAACTCCTCTAAAGAATGGCAGTAGATTTGAGGTGTTCCTTTATAGAAGGAAAACCACCTTTTATCACTTTTTTTTTCCTCCAATATTTCAGATGTATCCAAAGTCACACCAATATTCTTCCACTTTGTCCAAGAATTACCTCAGACTTCACAGCCTGTAATAACCCCAAACCCTTCCTATTTGTTACCTTGCAGCTCTCAGGCATGGAGGCTGCCATGCACAGTGGTTACATGCTAAATTATGTAATTAAATTATGTCACCTGGGTTCCTCATCCTGAGCACTTCAGTGAGAGCCACTTCAGCCTGGTGAATTTGTACTCTTTGGTTTGGCTATTTTTTCCTCAACTTCCTCAGCAGGCAGCTTGAATGTAAGTCAAATCCCGTGTCCTTATACAGAACTTTGGCACAGCACTTCTCAGAGCTTGTCCTCACTGACTGAGGTTGCAAAACATCCACTTTGTTCTTTTTTTTGTTCCCACCTTGCCTCCTGCAAGAGCTCTTGTTGCACCATGGCCAACTTCTGACTCGCCAGCAGGGTTTCTGTGCTCCATGTGTTTGAGGAGTACTTATTATTATTTGGTTTTGCTTTTTGTCGGTGGTTTATGTAACTGCTTTTTGCTTGCCTTATTTCCATTTTATGTTATTTTATTTTTAATTTAAATGGTCAGGACACTCATTCTTTTGCTCATTTAGACAAAAATTACTTTTCTAAGCATTAGAAGACTGCAACCTTAATATCTGAAGGTCATCGGCCCTTCTCATCTTAGACCTAACAAGGCATAGGATTCAGGATCTCATATTAGACTAATACATGTTTTTTGGTTTGCAAGGATTCTGTGATACCAGACTTTTCAAGCATGACACACTTATATAGATAAAAAATCATCAGTGGCTAGGATGAATTTTGCTTGTATCAGGTTTGGAATGTTTCATTTTCACCAGTGGAAGGAGGAGAGCATTTCTCTGACAAGCTATGATTGTTTTTGAAGCAGTTTAGGGGTGTGCTCCCCTAGCATGGAGCAAGCTCAGCAGGGAGCCCCACCAGAGGAGGGTTGGGGTACGGGCACAGGGACTGTGATGCTCCCTGCCTCCTCGGCCTGTTTGCCTACATGCATCTGGAAGGCCTGTTGCCATGGAGAAGTGATGGGGAACTGTCTGCCTGGCTCGCCTGACTCTTTTCCTAGCACAAAGTAAAGGCATTTCGCCAGCTTTAATGAGCTGTAGGCGCTTGGCACAATGGCTGCATCCCCATCTTTGTCACACTGGGCTGCCTGAACCCCCAGATACCAGGAGAAACCTGAAAGAGAGGAAACCCAAAGTGCAGGTGGGGGAAGGGAGCAGAGCACAAGATGGAAACTGCAGGGAGATGGGCCAGTGCCTGCAGCGGCCAGGGAGTGATGGAGCAGGGCCCTCCGCAGGGGTGCACAGACACTGGGTATGAATTGCAACAAGAGAAATTGTGATCAGTCAAGAAGAAAGGCCTTCTCTGTGAGAGTGGCATAGCACTGAGATGGACACTGGAGATCTCCAAAATCCAAAGATCCAGCCAAGCTCTGAGCAGTGCCTTGAGGTGAGCCCTGCACTGAGGCTTGCTGAGTGATGGATGAGGGCATCTGAAAGAGCTCCCAGAGGAGCACAGGTGAGAGATATGGCCTGAAAGTGGGGTGAAGGTGGAGGCATCCTTCTCTTACATTTTGGAACTGACAGTACTGAGCACTGCTTCACTCACTGTAACTAACTGCATGGTTCACATACACAGCAGTGGTTTTTTTAAGGAGTTCCCTAAAAACAAGTGGATTCTCTCTTACTTTCTGTTGGAGAAACACTTTGGTGTACAAAAAATAAAAATAAAAAATTAGGGGGGGTGACTTATGACTGTTAGATGTTTAATGGGGATCTCCTTCTGTGAGAAGAAATCCAGTACATTGATGCTGGGTCTTGTTTTGGATCCAAACCATATCACTGATGGGAACTTCAGGGTGTTCCCATGTAGATCTGGGGGGGATTATGTCAGGGTTACAGTAGAAAGGTCTGTTGATTTTCTTCTTTTTTTGAACAGCATTTTCTACCACAGGCAAAATATTTACATATTACGGAATAAAGAGCATTTTTTCCTCCAGTTATTTGGTAAAAAGAAAAGTGGGGGTAAGCACAGTAAAAGGCTTGGGCTGTGGCAGTGTGCGCACCTCCAGATGGCTGTTTGTGGCAGGGCTAATAAGGCTGGGCACTGAGTTACACAAGCAGCTCTACCATCCTCACTTCCAGCACACAGGACTGAGGCACACCTGCCCTAACTGCTCTCTGATATTAGCACATCGCAGCGAGATTATAGCATTTATCACCTCATCACTTAGTTTGTCACTGGGTAACAGCTGAGCCCTGCTCATCCTGCTCAGGCTGCAAACCCCATGGGACGAGTGATGTCAGTGTGGGCAGCCCTGACAAGTGAGCAGGGCACGGTGACCAGCTCTCCCGGTGGCAGTGATGGAGAGGCTGATGCCATTTAGCACCTCTCCTTCAGTCTAAACTAAAAAGCAGGGTGATATCTTCATTCTACACACGGGGAACTTTTTCTCTCACAGCTGGTATCCAAGCAGAGATGCATTTCTGCAGGTTTGCTATTCATGGTGCTTTGTGTGATAAAACCCAGGCAGTGAGATCCTTGTGTCCGTACACAGCAGAGCAGTTGGGTTTTCTGCTCTCTAAATGACTTGCTTTGCTTTCCAAGTTGTAGATTAATAGAACCAAATAGTTACAAGAACTCTTCAAGAAATTAAGATAAGCCTGCATTGATTCCCCTCACTGCAAGAAAGACATCGAGGCCGTGGAGCGGGTTCAAAGAAGGGCGACAAAGCTGGTGAGGGGTCTAGAGCACAGGGCTGATGAGGAGCAGCTGAAGGAGCTGGGAACGTTCAGTGTGGAGAAGAGGAGCTCAGGGGAGACCTTACTGCTCTCTGTAACTGCCTGAAGGGAGGCTGTTGTGAGCTGGGAGTCGGCCTCTTCTCTCGTGTAACTGGTGATAGAACTAGAGGGAATGGCTTCAAGCTGCGCCAGGGCAGATTTAGTCTGGATGCTAGGAAATACCACTTTTCTGAAAGAGTGTTCAGGCCCTGGAATGGGCAGCCCAGGGAAGTGGTGGAGTCACCGACCCTGACGGTGCTCAAAGAAAGTTTGGATTTTGTGTTGAGGGACGTGGTTTAGTGAGCACTATTGGTGATAGGTGGATGGTTGGACTGCATGATCTTGAAGGTCTTTTCCAACCTTGCTGATTCCGTGATTCTGTTTTCCAGATTTTCCATCTCTGCCATAAAAGCTCTCTGAAGGGCAGTGAGCCAGTGACATATCCAGGTGAAGAAAAAGCAAGGCAGAATATCCTGAGTTGGAAAGGATCTATAAGGATCATGGAGTCCAACTCCTGGTTCCACACAGGACACCCAAAGGTCAGACCATACGTTGGAGAGCGTTGCCCAGCCGCTCCTTGAGCTCTGCCAGGGGCCACGAGCAGCCCTCAGGGGAGACTGCCGCAGTGCCCGATCACCTTCTCGGTGGATGACCTTTTCCTCAGCAGCTTCAGGTTCCACCGCTGTCACCAGAGAGCCCACCAGCGCCTGCCCGCCCTCGGAGCGCTTTACAACCGAGCAGCGTTAAACCCGACGGCGCGCACCGCCTCACCTCAGCGCAGCTCCGCGCCCCTTCGGGCCGCCCGCCATGATGTCAGGAGGCGGGGGCGGAGAAGGGAGCCGGCGGCCAAATATAGCGGCGCTTCCTGGGCGGCCGGCCGCGCCCCGGCCCTCCCTCCTGCCGCAGTCAATGAGCAGGCAGCGGCCGCGGCGGAGAGCCGCACTCGCCGGGGGCAGCGGGGCGGCATGGCGGGGCGCTGAGCGCGGGGAGCGGCCCGGCACCCGGCCCCGCCGCGGCATGGGCGGCCTCGGGCTCGTGCGATGAGCGCTCCTCCGGCAGTCATCCCCCGCGCGAATATGGGCACAGCCGTGTCCAAAAGGAAGACGCTGAGGAACGAGGCCATGTCGTCGGTGGCGGCCAAAGTGAGGTGGGTGGTGGGATGGGGGTGGGGGGCGCGTCCCCACGAAGGCTGCTCGGCGGAGCCCGCCCGGCGCTGAGCCGTGTGTGCGGGTCACCGCTGCGCCCGCACCGTCCGAGTCTCCGGCAGAGCGGAGCTCTGGGGCTTCGCAAACCGTCAGTCTGCTGGCCGGCTTTTAATCGGCTGAAATGCCATCTGTGCGCCCGGGGGCAGCGTTCCTTAAGGGCTCCCGTTCTGCTGCGTGGGAAACCTGCTGCGGGAGCATCCCTCAGCCCTGGGAAACACGCTGCAGAACCCATCGGATCTGCCCGCTTCTGCAGTGTCCGGAGCCGCCGTGCTGAGCAGTGAGAGGTTTGGGTTCTGTGGCTGTGGGTCCTGTCGTGCTTTTGTGCTTGCCTTGCAGCGTAGGGTTTCGCTGACTGTGCTTATAGCCCGTGGTGCTTATGAGTGTCAGGCGTAGGACATCCTACAAAATGTGTTGGTGGGTGAGCGTGCCTCGGTTCACAAAGCCATCGCGGAGGAGCTGTGCCCATTGCTGGGCAGGACGGACTCGACCCTCCTGCCTCACTGCAGCTGGGTGTCAGGGCATGGAGCAGCTCTTCAGGGTCCCTTCCAGCACAGCTGCGTGCTGGGCAGGTCTGTCCGGGGCTTTGCTACATCCAGATGAGCTCTGTGCTGCTGTGGAAAAAAGGGAAGAAATAAACTTTTCAGCTGCATTATGTAACCTCCTTTGTGTCAGACAGAATTGCTTCGGAACAGCCTGGAGTGGTGTGTAGGGCTTGATCTGTGCTGCCGAGAGATCTGTCACCTCTGTGAGGCTGGGGCTCAGCATTATGGCATCTCGCTGTCCATGGAAGGTCTGAGGGCTTGAAGGGAGCACCACCAAAGCTGTCTGTGCGGTGCTGTCCTTTTGTGTTGTAAATTCTGGAGTGCATCTGGAGAAAGCTGTCGAGGCAGAATGTGGAACTTCTCCCCACGTTGCAGTGTGCTGTGTTCATCGCTGAAAACCTGAGCGCTTTCGGTGGTGTTCAGAGGTTCGGCAGTGAGATTCTTTTTGGCAGATGTCAGCCAGGTGGTTGGAAAGAAATGACATAAAATGCACCTTGAGTGCTGTAATGGGGCTCTGGGTGTACAATTAGGCAGTCAGGCACACAAACAGCATATTCTGTAACAGGCGAGAAGATTTCAAGTGGTAGTGTGGGTGTTTGAGAGCAGCTAGCGCATTTGGAATGCAACTGCCCACATCAGGATGGGCACACTACTCGTGTAGTGTGAAATCTGCAGAGTTCAGGTTCTGGTTTGCTATGTGTGTGCTGCAGCTACTGACAGGCGGCTGCTGCTGTTGCGTGGGAGCTCGGAGGTGTCTGGTAGGGGTGTGAGTCGTGTGCTTTGACCAGAGGGGTTGGGAGGGTGGGCTGTGAAACATGAAGTCCCTGAGGGATGGTCAGGCTGGCCGTTACGCAGTGCTGCTCTGTCCAGCTGAATGAATGTCCAATTGAAGAAGCCTTTGGGGAGGGCAGGGAACACGGAGCTCCTTGCGTTGCTCTTTTGTGTGAAGGTGGTGCTGGTGGGGAGCAAGCACTGCTGGTTTGGCTCTTACCTGCACGTGTCAGCCTCTGCCTTGTGCAGTCACAGCCATCCTCAGCATTTCTACAGCAGACAGCATCCACCTGCTGGAAGGTTTCTCCAAGCTTCCCAGTGCACATTGTCTCTTCTCCTCTGCCCTGGGTCCTCCTTCTGCATCCCATATGTCCTCATCTCATTTCTTTACAGAGAGGGCTTTGCAGGATGGTAGGTAAGGCACACAGATATGCTGCTCTGCCCTTCCCCAGAGGGCTGGGGGCTTGGATCACCTGCATGGGTAATGCTGCTGTGATGATCTGGACCCCCTCAGTTTCATGTAGGCAGTTTTGGGGCCTTGCATTTATGCTGCAGGGAGAGATGCTCTGGGATTATTTCCCAGCACCTCTTGAGCTCTGCTGTCCGTATTTCACCTGGGGCAGGTGACTTTTTGAAAGGAAAAAATCGCATCCTGAAATGCACTGCAAGTCCAAGCAGCTGCTGATGTATTTTTATTGCATGCAGCTGGAGTGTGTGTGCACATTCGCCCCTCTTACTGAACGGGGAGCATCGTCTGTTTGCTGCTGTGAGGGATGTGATCCAAGCAGAAGGTGCATGCGCCCAAGCTTCTTCAATTAAAATCTCTGCAGAGTGCTCAGGGGATCACCTGTCCCAGGAGAATTCATTAAGCTCCACGCGGTGTGTTGTGTGTTAGGACTTTTACATAGCTCCTCAAAAATAATGGCCTAGTTGCGCTGCGTTAGCATCACTGAGGGCATCCATGCTGCTGTGTCTTTGGTTTCTGCTGTCCTGTCCTCTCCTGAGGAAGCTGCAGCACACAGCTCCAGTCCCACACCCTGAAAGTGGTGCTGGCTCAGCGGCATTGCTTTGCTCAGATTTTAATCGTGTGGCTGTGAGATCTTGCTGTCGTGCGCTGTCTTTCATGTGTGTGCTTTTTTTTGCCTTGCAGCTCCGGGGGCATGCCTGCGGATGGCAGGGATGTGTCCTTGTCCTTGCGTTGTGACCTTGGTGCTGCCCCTCTGCCAGCAGCTCTGGCTGCTGTGCTTTGGGTGTCTGCATGTTCCCATCAGACCCGAGAAGCATCAGACACGCTCTCCTTGGCTTCCTCAGCTTGCTTTCAAGGGCAGAGATGAACCAAAGCCTTTAGAAATGGCTCTCTCTGTCCTCACTGCCTTTAGCCCTACAGAACGATACTGACATCCCAGATGTGGCAATAAACTGCAGCTCCACTTGGTATTTCTCTGATTTGTAGCTTTCCTGTGGGGAGTGCAGCAGTGCTTGTAGAGGACACGAGGCTTCTGCTGGATGTTCCAGAACTTCTCCTTGACGTAGTTATCACAGGACATGTGTGAATTGAGTATGTGCTTTATGTGACACCGAAGTGTCAGGACTTTGGTGTTTGCCCCTTGCAGAAAGGAGAATTCTGCCTCGCTCCCCCTTTGCTGACTGTTGAGGCCATAGGATGGTTTAAAACAAGTCCACAAAGGCTCAGAAAGTGTCTGTCTTGTGCTGACAAAACACCGAGATACCCAGATGCACTCCTTACCTCAGGTTTCTTATTGTTGAGTCATTTCTGGCTTAGGTCGGGGTTCTTAGTGGAGTCTGGATTCCTTTTTTCTGCTTGTGAATTTTCCCGTGGATGGTATGAACTCCCATGTTTTGATTACCTGCTCTGTTCTCTCTCCTCCTGTCAGAGCTTTGTAAATATAAATTCCTCCGAGACGGTGCAAACTTTGACTTCAGGATCTCAGCAGTGGTTTTCCTTTTCCCAAGAGTGACAGTTTTTCTGTTACTTAGCTATTGCAGGCCAACTTTTGTCAGCATGATGCCGACGTGGGGTTTAACCACTGTGAGCATCAGTGGTTTCTGTGTGATGGAGCTGCTAAGGATGGACATGCTGTGGTGCTCCCAGGGCTGCTGTTGGATGTAAGTCCCAGTGGTGCAGGGCTGTCTTGCTCCTGTTTTTCTGATGCCCAGCACTGTCACATGCTGTCACAGCAGATTCCTGCAGCACCTCCTGAGCACTACTTCTCAACATGCACAAGAAGGTGTGCTTTTCTCTTTCCATACAATACTTCTGAGTACTCTGACTTTTGCTTATCCTGCTGCAGTGCTCAAAATGGAGTTACCACAGTGCTTTCATGTATTTCTGAGTGTTTCAATACACATTTTTTAGCTTACTTCAGTGTCAGTTTAGAGGAGTGCATAAATTTGTGTGCATCAATTTCCCGTAGCTGCCAGTACACATCAAGGCTCCTTTTATCCTGTTGATGTGATTATTTCAGAGACATAAAGGCTATTCCACACTCATCACGCTGTAATTGATATCTGTGTTATTTGGCGGCTTTCCTCCTTCTAGCAAATGTTTGTCTAAACCTTCTCTGCTTCTCTGCCAGATCTCAGTCTTCCATGCACGGCTCCAGCCCTGACACCAGCACTGTGAGTGCTGAGAGATGACTGCAGAAGGGCAGCTTCCTTTGCCCACATTGTCCCACCCCACCCTCTGCACTCTGGAAGTAGTTCTGTTGGAGGAGAAGCCAAAGAAGACAGTAGTGTTTCCTCTGGGGCACAGGCAGCATTCTCCTTGCTGGTGGCACTCAGTAGCTCAGTACACCAAGGCAGTGGGTTCTGGTTGATGTCTGGTTACATAAAACTGTACTGGCTGCGTTATGTGCAGGTCTGGTCTGTCACCAAAATGAAAACCTTCCTCTAGATGAGTCAGGGCTGAACTTGTGGCATCAGCTGATCGCCTCTCAGTAGCTACCTGCTCATTTGTATGCTGCTTTCACAGTATCACACGCACAGGGCTATAGCTCATCTCCTTGTGTCCATGTAAGGCACCTTGCACTTCATCTCACTCGTCTGAAACAAGTTTCTTTTTTCCTTCTCTTACAAGTTAAATCACATGTCTCTTTCCAGCCCAGCAGAAGGGTTACTGTCCAGAGCCATCAGAGGGATTGATGGGCTTTTTTGGCTGTAGTGGTTAAGACACAGAATAGAGCAGTTACCAGCTGCTTGAGTTTTGCTCTGCTTTATTTCAATCATGTCAGCACATAGCCAGGGAGGGTGAATGGCACATTAATGATGCTGGCAGGTGCTGGCAAACTGGGGTGAGTGAGCACAGCGAGGGCAGGGAAGGAGGACAGGAGGCTTGGCAAGGTGAGGCCAGGCATAAGGAACGAGTGTGGCCATCCAAGTGCCCTTGGCAAGGGGCATGTGTGGGCATCTGTGGGAGATCTGCTGAGACACAGCCTCAGTGGCACTTGAGAGGCAGAAATGTAGAAGGGAACCACTGAGATAATAGGCAAACAATTAGTCTGGAGTTTGCAGTGCAATTGGCTGGAAAACCCCCATTGCACATTGTGCTTTGCTTGCTTCGCTGGCTTATTAACTGTCACTGGAGAGCTGCGATCAGGCATCCAGGGCTGTTTGCTCTTAGGCTGACCAGCAGCATGAAGAGCAGTGCAGTGGGATGGCAGGGACGGAGCTGCGGGCTCAGCTGCTGTTGGCAGCATGTTTCTGAGTAGCCCCGTGCTTCTGCTCTGTGAGGAGAGGGCTGAGATGTTGGGATCTGGCCTGCAAGGTTCTGCCCTGCTGCCCCGTCTGCTGGGGATGAGAAGGGGGAGGCTGGAGGCTCTGCAGCACCTCTGAGCTCGGGCTCTGGATGACTGTTTTTGCTTAGAATGAGGGGGATGGAGTGCAGCAGTGCTCCTCTGGCCCATCATTTGTACGTTGGGTCTTAACAAATGATTGGTGCTAATTTTTTGAGCATGGTTTGCAAGCTAAAGGTGAAGCCTTGGATCATGTTCTAAAGCAGACAGTTCTGCGTCAGGCATTGGTGGAAATGAATGGAGGAAAGCGATAGGTGCTCTTGGAGCTTTTGAACTAGTTACAAAATAAACTTTATCTTTGAATTTTAGGGTATCTTCTAGTGCAAGTCCCTGTGCTCTCTCCCTGATATTTTTCTCATTATTATTTTCATCGATTAAGTGACTGATGTTGCTCTGGATAAACTTTGAAGCCTTTTTGGAGGATGTGTGTCCTGCTGTCTGGTGGAAGAGAGGCTGGAAGTCTCTAGCATAGCCTCCTGCTGCCAATGAGCCCAGTCCTGGCTTTTGGCTGAGCCTCTGCCCTTCTCTGCTGGGCTGCAGGAGCAGCTTCAGCTCTCAAGTTTTTCTCTGTTGCTCCAAGACCAAGTTCTGCATTTTGCTGAGACCAAGGGGTAGTGGATGCAAGGATGATTCATGAGGTGCTGTCCTCCTGCCCGGGTGAACCATGACAGTTTGCTTCTTGCAGACTGCTGTGCTAGTTGTACAGCTCTTCCACATGACTGTGCATGACCATCTCTGGGGGTGTGTAGGCTTTGGGCAATGCAATTTGGGCAGCTGGCACTTCAGGCTGATGTTAGAAGTACATCCTGGTCCTAGACAAGCAGGAACCTGGATAAAAGAAAAACCTCAGCACTGCATGTGGCCTGTAATGATGCAGAAGGGTTAAACTTTTCTTCTTGCACAGCTGTAGCTGTGCTCCATCAGAGCTCTTCAGATTTGTCTACGCTGAAGTTTAGCTCCAAAGAGACTAAATTGTTCTTTAATCTTTCACATCAATCCTCTTTAGCTGGCTGTGGTTGACAAATGGACTTCCCACTCCTTCCAGTTGTGGTCACTGAGAGGTACGTTGTACCTCCCTTTGGGAGGAGATGAGTGAAAGCAATGGGAGAAAATCCTGGTCACACAGGTTGAGATGTGCAGTGGTGTTGGGTAGCAAGGAGGAAGGTTGATTTGGAGGTCAGAGCTGCTTTCACTTAGACATGTAGCACCTTCTGGAGCTTAGTCTTTTATAGCATCTAGAACTGGGGTGGGATGTTTCGAGGCATGGAGAATCCTCCCAGTTGTCCCATGTCTTCCTCTCTTCCCCCACAAGAGCTGTCTGTGTGCTAGCAGGCTGAGTGCTTGGCTTGACTTACCAGGGAGGTGGGTGCCTGTTTGATCTTGCAGTTCGTGAGTCTCCACCCAGTATTTGTATGAAGGAATGCATGCCTTGACCTTTCCTTTCCTCTGTGGGTTAAACGCAGAGAGCTCCCAGGTTGGAATATTTGTAGTTTTTCTCTCTTGACGTGCAATAAGGCTTGAGCTCACCCTGCCTGGTTGAGCTGTAATATATTTCAGTAAAATCTCAGTCATTGATGGGACCTAAATCTATTGAAGAACAGCAAGAGGTTTTTATGGGTTGCCAGTGGTCCAAATACTGACGTTGTTGGTGCTGGATAATTTAGGGATCAGGCAGGCGAAATGGGTGCTAGCATTAATATCTAGGTATGATTGTTCACAAATAAGAGCACTTGTAACCAGAGTAGAAGACAGACTGTGGTGATGGTTGGGACTGGGATGGATTTCCTTCCCCTCAGAGCTGCAGGAGCTGTGATCGTGGTGCTTGGAGCTGTGATCCAGCTCCTAACTGGGAGATACAGGCACCACAGAAACCAGGCCAAGTTGCACACGAGAGAATATTTTTTCTGTCTTACCACTGGTTTTGTCTGTTGTTTCCATGCCAGGGTTGTAGTGCAACTCTGTTTAAGGAAATGCTTTGGCTGGGGAAAAACTGAGGTGTGTTAATAGAGGAGCTGCCACTGCAGCTTGTTTCAGTTGATGTCACCTGAAGCTGAGGGAAAGACAGCAGTGTGTGTTGAACTGTTCCTTCCTTCCCTGGAATTCAACCACTGTCCATCTCTTCTTTCTCTTACTGCTGCTGTCGGTGATGCTTGGATGCACAGAGCGGCAAGGGCTTTTGGAGAATACCTTTCACAAAATCATCCTGAAGGCAGAAATGGCTCAGGTAAGAGATGATGTACGTTGTTTTTGTCTGCATGTGCATGCACCTACTTCTGCCTTAGAATTAAAGAGTGTCGACTTACTTACTACAAAGGGCCAGTGTGAGATCCCAGCAGCGGAGGGGCTGGAGAGTCACCCTGTGGATCCGTGTGAGGCCCATGAGGAGAAAAGGCACTTTGGTGATTCAAGCATTGGGTGGCTGTGGGGACAAGCTCAGTTCCAGTGCATCCTGCCATAAATTTGCTCCTCGAGCTGATGTCCTTGGATGACACTTCAGCTGAAGAATGAAAAACTGCACTGCACGAGGCTTCTGCTCTGGTTTGTTACTCCTAGGTCTTGCTTTCACTGAGGAATAAAAAAAATATGAGTTGTGGTACATGAGTTGCTGTGCATAGTGTATATGCAGCAATCTGTCTTTCCTGGTAGAGGTAACCTTTGGATTTCTTCCCGGGGTTTTCTTCAGCAGAGGTTAAAATGCAATTTGCCTTGTCAGGTTGAGGACACCAGCATGTGCTAGCTAATGTATTAATTTTTTAGACACAGAAACTGTCCCTGTCAGCCTGTGGTGGGTTCTGTTTGATGGGCTGGGGGCATCTGGGAGGGCTGTGTCTTCTCTATGAGGAAAGAAAACATTTTGTGGATGTTAAATCCGCTGCAAAAGACTCCACAGAAAGTCTTGTGTGGATAAATATCAAGGTGTTCTGTAGTGTTGAACTCTTCCATGGAGATAAATGTATTAAATAGAATGCAACGTAGAGTCATGTTTACATCGTATGTAAACTGTATGTTTGTTTAGACCTGCACAAGTAGAAAATGCTTCTTACTCAAAGAGCAAGCCCAGTCACACTGGTGTATGTCAACCAGATGGAGTCCCAGCCTTTTTCTTTGGATCTGTTCTGATGACCTTCAAGTTGTCCTTGGCTGAATTGTGCTAAGTTTGAGAGTAGAAGAGCTTAAAGACAATATACTGCTGTTTTCTTTGAGATCTATGTATTCTTTTCCTACAGCCTTAAGAAACTCCAGTGACACGTTACTTACTGAGAGTATTTGGTATAAGAATGACCTGTGGTGGTGAGGGAGGGAGAAGAGAGTAGGAGAAGGCTGGGGTTCAGAGCAGCTGAGATGGAGAGTCTGGTGAGGCAGAGGGGAGGTGAAGGTTGGACAGACTTCAGAGATGTTCCTGAATGGCAAAAGCAGCCTTTATCAAGGCTATTTTTTGCAGCTGTTTCTGTCTTTTCCTGCAGGGAAAGCAGGAATTCCCATTTGGATCCAAGTGAATTTAATTATCTTATACATAAGAACTGAGCAGAGAGAGGTTCACATGAATATACCAAAATCCTCTGTGGGATCCTTCAGCATTGAGTGGGAAATAAATTAATAAAGCTCTCTAGAAATGAATCTGAATGTTTATAGGAAAGGGGGAAAAATATTTTTAAAGTCATCTACTGAAATTCTGCAGCATACAGTCTAACAGTCTGTAGCATTTCTTTGTAACTAGCTATGGGAGAATGGCTGCTCTCCTATAAAAATGTTGGACATAGAAAATCTGTCTCCCTTTTCTTCGTCCCAGTTGTGCAGCATGAGAGAAATCAGCTCTTTTCTTCCTGCAGAAATCCTGTGTGCCTCAGCACTGCTTTACGAGTTCCTGAACACTCCACCTTTGGCTCAGCAGAGTGTGAGCTGTGTGCTTAGCTTTGATCTGATGACTCCTACAGAACAAATGAAGGGTTCTTTGACATCAGTTGAGGATGGAGCACTTATCTAGGAGCGGCTGAGGCTGCTCCAGCTCACCAGCTTGGCTGAAGGGAGCAGGGAAGAAGCAGTGTGGTGGCTGCACACACCCACTGGTATCCTGTAGTTAAATTCTCACTTGCATGTATTGGTGCAGAAAGCTCAGCACACTGTAGAAACGAGTCCTCAGTGCCTGTGTGTCTGTTTCTAGCTGGGCTCTTGCTGTGAGTGTCTTTACCTTTACAGAAAGGTCTGCTTTCTGCTGTAGTAACCCCTGTTGTTTGTGGGGATGCTCCCTGCAGTGCCAGCAGACTGCAGCTGGGATTAAGGCAGTACCCTAAAAGTGAATGGAAGGAGATAGGTCTGTGACCAGGTGTGAATCTGTTCTCCTGCTGCTTTAGCTGCTAATTCAGCTCCTGGGCAGAAGGGTAGAGCTGCCTGGTAACTGCTCAGGCAGGCACAGCAGACCCTCCATCTGCATGGAGATGCCACATGTGCAGAGGCTGCCTCAGCTTGCTTCATTTCTGCTGCATTTTGTTCTCTGAGGATCATCACTTCTGCCTTGTCAGAGTCCTTTGGAGGTAAAGAGGGTGGCAGGATGCTGCAGGGTGTAGCAGGAGAAGGGGAGGAGGAGTGTTTGTTGGTTACAGTTTCTGATTATTCCTGATAGGAGGCCTGAGAGCATCAGGTTTCAGAAATACTGCAATTAGCTCCAGGAGGTCTTCAGTGCATTATCCTGGAGGAGGTTTCTCTGGGTGACTCAGGAGGAACATTTACCTCCTCTTCCATGCGTGGCTCAGTGTGCTCTGACTGTTCTGTCTGGTTACTGCAGGGGTGGCAATATACCAATTTTCTTCCCTTTGTTTCCCTTTTGGATCAGGCTGGATTTGACCCCTTAGGATTGCTCAGTTGTTGTTGTTTTTTTCCTCCTGATCCTTAAGGTATTCAGAGGAATTCGGCAAAAAAGGAGGGTTGGGCTCTACTGTAGCTGACAGAGCTTGGATCTGTTAAGGGAGCTGAATCTGTTAAGGACCAGGACATCTCCTGCTCCTCTGCTGGCCCTGTTGGTGCTGCTTTATTCATGCAGACTGAAGCTCTGGGAAGGCTCCCAGGAAGAGCATTCACCCATGTTGAGCATTCATTCTAACTACAAGGCTGTTGTAAAGTCCTTGCTGGCTCTTGTAGCTTTCTGATATATTCCCATCCTGCCTGTGGAATGGCTTTAGAGGAGGAATGGGTGCCCCTTGTGACAGGCTAAGAAGAAAGACAGGGAAGAGGACTGGAGTGTTGTAAAAGGTGAATGTAAAAAGGCTGCAGAGAGTAAAATGTATTAAAAAATAACGACTCAGGGTCTCACCAGTGCTCATGAGATGAGGAGTTCTAGAGATTACCTGAGTCCCCATCTCCCACCTTAGGTGTCAGAAGCCCACACTGAGATTTAGATTTCTTTATACCCATATATTGAAACTATGAGAAGTTGGCACGGGGGCAATGAAGTTGAACAATGGCAAATGGAGTTCTTGAGATATTCCTCCTGCATGGGGGGAGTGGCAGTACATGAGATAGGATTCAAGCAGAAGAGGAGATCCCAGCAAGTAAAATGTGTGCTCAGTGCTGCAGCGATGGTGGGCCTTGGGCCAGAGATGCCTGGCAGATCTTGACTCACGTTCACTGTGGTTATTAGCAAAAACAGCATGCTACTGGGAGAGCTTTGCATCAGCACAGACCAAAATTAATCATTACCTGAAAATGGAATAAACTTCATTTTTAAGTTCAAACAAGTCATCTGCACTTCTTCTCTTTATTCATCTGCGACATTTCAGCCATCTGTGGAAACAATGAAGATGTAGTGAGAAAGGAACATCTCACAACCTTCCCCAAAGCAAACAGCAATGGATAATGCTGGCAAGAGAAAAGTGTTTGCTGATGCTGCTGTGCTTCATGCACACACTTCGCTGAAACAACTGCTGGTGTTTGCACCCTGGCTGTTGTCACTTCAGAGGAGTGGGTGTGAGTGTGTGGAAGGGAGCAGCCATGCAGCAGGAAGGTTTTCCGTGCTGTTAGGAGCTCACAGTGAGCTTGAGAAGTTTCAGCACAAGGCTTTGCATGGCTTTGGGTCAGAGGAGTGCTCTGAGGGCTGGGCTTTTGATGAAGCCAGGGCGGTGGGACTGCAGCTACCACATGGTCTCCAAGGGACCTTCAGTTCTCCAATGTCCAGACTGTAGAGCTGCAGGTACTGACTCAAGGTAAGCAGCAGCCTGCCTTTTCTCCATGGAGACTTACCCTGTCCTGGGGTGGATCCCGACAGTGGGTCTGGCCCAGCTGCTCCAGTGCGTCCCTGTGCAACCTGGATTCAGTCCGGCAAAGGGAGGTAGAATCTCACCTCAGGGCTTCAGGCTGCTTCCAGCCTCAAACAGCACAGGTATGGTGTGGAGGTGTCCTCAAACCCACTGCAGAATGTGCTGGTTGTGAAGTGAGCAGGAGCGTAGGCTGGGGTGTTACCATGGGAATGCTGAGGTGGTGGAAGCTGCCTTTTGCTCTGTTGGGTCCTGCCTCGCAGGAGCAGTTTTGTCTGCTCACATTAATGTTGCAGGCCAATCTCAAAGGTTGTTGGGAGAGTAATGGTGAGGTACAATGCCAACAGCATCTTCGGCAGTTTGTCGCTCAGAAGTCTAATTGGAACAACTCTGTCACATTTAAGTGACTGCCTGTTTTCTCAGAGCTGCTCCCTTGCTGAAGCAGGCCCTGCCTTTTCTCCGTGAGATGCCTTCCTCAGGAGCTATGGGGTCAGAGTGCCTGCTAAGCTGACAGTGGGGCTGACTTGGTCAGGCCTTGGAGACCCCATAGTGAGCACTGTGCTCATCACAGCAGTGCTGCTCCTGTCACCTCTAACGAGCTGCTGAGCAGCTTCTGAACTGTGAAAACACCTCTGTGACTTTTTAGAAAATGATCTGTTTCCGTTTTTATCTATATCCTTGCCTCATGTTTCAGTATTTGGAATAAATTTCCTGGGTTTGCACTGGGGGGAGCTTTGCACTGCAACTAGGATGCTCTCTCTGTGCCCCATGGGGAAGAGGAGAAGATGACCTGGCAGTGTCATAGCAAACCTGGGGCAGTGGCAGACATATGGGATGAATGAGAACTGAAACTGAGGGAGAAACTATTCAGCCTTGCTCTTTGAAAAGCTGTTCTTTATTTGCAGTGCACCCATCTGCTCCCTCGTTGAGGGTATCACCTGGACTCCTACCAGTGTGAAATAAAAATAATTAAAAAAAACCAAAAAACACAGACCACAAACACTTCAATTTCATTTCTCCTAGTGGGAACAATAATGCAAAGCCTACATCTGTGCCTTTATCTTCAGTGGCCGAGGCAGTCCTTTCATTTAATGTTGGTACTTAAAAATGAAGAAGCATCATGTGCAAAGAGCTCTTGCTGAGGTGGGGCAGGGAAGAGGAAATTGGCTCTGAAATGCACTTCTCTGAGGTGATAGATGCATTTTTTTAATGGGATTTCTCTAGGTTCCCCTTTGCCACTTTGTTTCTGGTGCTGGAGCAGAGGTTTTACATCTAAGCGCTTTGATCATCAGTTTGGCTGCTAAATGCAGTAATAAATTTGGGTCTTTTTTAAAAGCCTTATGGCTGTAATTCTGCCTTGATTTATAAACTTCTCATCCGATGGGGCTACAGGGCAGTCTGCATCAGGCATGAGCTTGGCTTGGTGATCCCTGCTGTTGTGAATGGGCATCACTCAGCTGAGGCTTATCCCAGTGTGTTACCTCTTCACTAGAAATGCTGCAAGAGGGAAAGAAAATGCAGAAGCCATTAGCAATTAGTTACCTGGGTCAGAGCACTGCACTCGAGATAGTTGCTGAATGCACAGGAATGTATTGTAATTAAGTGCCTAATGATCAGAAACTAAATGCACCACAAATATGGATTCTTTCTCTCCCAGGGCATTGCTGGTTAACTGGTACAGATCAGCATTGCTGTCAGTGGTCCTCTTTGATACCTGTGCTCTAATGGCTGCGTTGGGCAGGGCTGTGTGCAAGATGAAGAAAGAGTAACATGAGAACAAAGGGAAGCAGAGTGGCTGCAGCCAGGCAGAGGGTGCTAACAGCAGGCTGCTTCAGCTGGCTCACGGGAGGCAATTCCACTCACTGCAGAAGTCCCCTGTTAATGTTTGAGCTCTCTGAACTGGACATCCCTGTGCCTCAGGTTTCATTCAGTGTCAATCTCTTGACCAGCTGGACTTCTTTCCTAGCAGGAACAACCTATCAACCTTAAACGCCGAGGTGTAAACAGCTCTGGTGTTCTGGCAGCGCCTGAATCCAATTCTCTGCAAGGATAGATGAGGGAATCACAGAATCATAGAACGGCCTGGGTTGCACAGGAGCACAGTGCTCATCTCATTTCAACCCCCTGCTGTGTGCAGGTCGCCAACCAGCAGCCCAGGCTGCCCAGAGCCACATCCAGCCTGGCCTTGGATGCCTGCAGGGATGGGGCATCCACAGCCTCCTTGGGCAACCTGTTCCACTTTTCCCTGATGACATCTCTGGGCTGCCGGCATGCATGAATGCATAGGTGGGAACTCTCTGAAGTGACTGCAGGATCAATTCAGGGGCCAAGAATTCATTACAAAGAATGTTTGATTTTTTTTTTTAATCCTTTCATAGTGATTTATTTCTGTAGATGTATTCTTTATTAACCAGAAGCCTTGAGTAAAGCTTCACGTTGCCTTTGCACACAAAGTTGCTTCTCCGACATACAGGCACTGAAGATGCTAAATTACTGAAAATAAATAATTATCCGGTTGTTAGGAAGAGGAGACTGACTGGTGTGGTGGCTGACTTTTCACCTTGAAAACTCCTGGATAAGTACAAGTCAGTACAGCTCGAGAAAGGAGCAGGTAAGGTAGGAAGAAAGTCCTGTAGACTAGATTAGACAGGTTGTCAGATGCATCCAGTCAAGAGCTGTAAAGCTGCTGTGATTTCTGTAAGAAGTTGACTCTTACTCGAAACCTGCCTTATCCCTTTTGCATGTCTGTTCATTTCGTGGAGCCCAAGCAGATCTCAGTGCTTACGAAGCTAAGATTGGAATCGATCTGTCTGCACTGGCAATTGTCAGCATTTTCAGAGCTGCTGTACTGTGGGCACTTTGTTCCCTCTGTGAGTGGAGGTGTAGGAACCTAAATAAAAGACTTCAGGGCTCAGACTTTTTACAGTACTGTTTGCTTTTGGATACCAGAGCTTGGAACTCAAACAGTTGTTTATTTTTTATTCTTTATTTTCTTTGAAGCACGTGAGTATGCATGAAGTGCATAATCCCATGTCTTTGCTCTCATGTTGCTGTACATCCTCCACAGAAGTATTCATTTTAGGAGGAGTGGAGGCAGCCGTCAGCCACTGTTGCGTGGTGCATTAAAAATATGTAGCGTCATGATGCCTGCACAGATTAGTAAGTTTGACAAGATGAGGTAAGCATCTAGAGCTGGCCTTTGTTTTTAATTTTAAAAATTGATGTCCTTGGCTCTGTTATCCAGCAGAGGTCTTGGCATATCCTGAAGAGCTATATGCTGGTGTTTTCCCAAGACGTGCCCTCTCTAGAGCACAGTTAGATGTAGAGCTGGAGAGGATCTGAGTCATTGGAGAATAAAGTCGGTGTCCTGCTGCCTCTCCAGGGCTAAGAAGTAATTGGTGGTACTTTGGAGCCTGTGGCCACTGTGTCGTGCTGCAGGCAGGGCTCTGTGGCCAAGCTGCTGAATGGCAGCTGGTGGAGCAGCTTCTTCCACTTGAATGGAAGAAAATGTTCTGGTGGTGGCCCATGTGGTCTGTGTGACTCTGCTCCTCCTTTCTGTGCCCAGAGCAATGGGTGAGGAGACCACTGCCTGCCTCTTGTTTCATTGGGGTGGTCTCAGTGAGTTGCACTGCCCCTCACTACACTTAGGCCCATGTTTTGGACTCCATGTGAAATCTGGGAAGATATCAGCAGCTATGGGATCAAGAGGCACAGATCTTCCTTTAGGGCTCCCGTAGGCTCCTTCCGGTCAGCTGAAGCAGCGACCCACGCAGCTGCCAGCTGCTGAGTCTGGAGACTGTAAGACTTTGCTAGGAGACAAGTGAGGCAGAGCTGAGTCGCGTCAGCCCGAAGCATCCTGACAGTCACTTCTGGAGCAGAGTGGCTGGAGATGTGCTTATCTCCCTGTGGCGGTGGAGGAAGTTGTATCTCAAGCAGAAAAATGAGATAAGTGTGACACACTGCTGGTACCAGATAAATTCAGCTCAGTCTCAGCTGCAGGAGAGGACCTTGGTGATGTGGGCACAATCCAGGCTGGGCTTCACATTCAAAAGCTGATGCTGTACATCCTCACCTTGGGAGAGCTCCTATCTGAGCAGCACAGGAGTGCTTTATAGGAAGCAGAACGTGGCAGCAGTGTCGGGTCTGTGTCGCACACTGAGAGCAGATGAGGACGAGGTAGGTTGTCTCCTCCTCCCTCATCTTTCCATGGCCAGCCACAAGGTAGCCAAACCTCAGATTGCTGCCCATTCCTTCCAGGTCAGGAGCTAGAGGAAGAATGGTCCTTAAATATCTCATGAAGTAAAGGCTTGGGGTTGCTTTCCATCTGTTTGTAACAATGCTGTCTGTGCTGGACACTAATGATTCTGTTTTTTCTGGGGTAGTAGTCACATGCATAATGCATTCCCTGCTGGGCCTTTTTAGCAGTCCCCTAGCTGCTTCCCTTCTGAAGGGAAGTGTAAGAGGTAATTAGCAGCCACTTGAAAAAAGGATTAGCAGGTGAGTGGGAGCTGCTGTTGGGTTCATGCATGGAATTGCCATGGAAATGCTGAGATTTCCTGGCAGTTGATCCAGTGTGTGGGCTCCAAATATAGTTGCACTCATGGGCCTCTCTCCTTTGGATCTCACTATCCTACAAAAGGAGCTGTTTCGTTTTCCTTCCAGACGGCCCCTGCATGCAGTGCCATTGCTGTCTGTGCAAAGTGAGGCTGCTGAGTGGAATTAGTGGGAGTGAGGCTGCAGCTGTTGGCTGAAGTCTTTTGGCATTGCTTTCATTTCAAAGCAATTAGCAGAAAATGAGATAAGAAAAAAATATATGACTTGTTGGTTTGCTGTTTTTAGTTAATATGAAAAACAACGATAAATTGGTGCGCAGAGAGCATTCATAGAATCATAGAAGAAGTTGGAAAAGACCTACAGGCTCACCCAGTCCAACTGCCAATTCAGCGTTTGTGACTTCTTACAGAAGTTGGTGCTGCTTCTTGTCCTGCAAGTCCTTCCCAGCTCAGCAGCCCTTGAGTAGGAAACCCACTGAAGCAGTCACTGCAGAGCTGCATAGGGGCTCTCATGAGCTTTTTCAGACTGTGCACCAAGAGCTGCATTTTCTTCTAGCCTCATTTTTTGCTGCTGGACACTATGAGTTTAAACACTGGATACGTGTGAGGAGTATCTCTCGTTTCAGCACCAGTTCTGGAGGTCTGGGCACACATCTGGGTGCTGGAGGTACCAGTTTTGAGCTCCTATTGTAGGAGGTTCTTTCGGAGGCAAGTCTGCTGTATCTCTACAGCAGTAACAAAGAGCCTCCTGAATGTTTCGGTGCCTGAGGTGCTTTGGTTTTAAGCAGTAAAGTGTGCAATTTGTTTCAGATCACCTGTTAGCAGACTCCTACATCGGGCAGGAGGACTCCCCCGAGATGCAGCAGGCAGCACAGAACAAGCGCAGGCTCTCCGTCATCTCGGATGGCAAGTTTGAGAGGAGCTTCTCTGAGGAGCAGGCAGAGAAGATGCCAAGTGAGGGACCGAAGCCACGAGTCTACACCATCTCCGGCGAGAGGCCGATGCTGTCAGACCACGAGAACGAAAGTATGGAGCTGGTGGTGATGAAAGGGGCTGCCCAAGAGGAATGCCACCACGGCCACCCTGTGCACGGTGCTGGTGGCTCTCACGGTGTCAGCAGGCATTGCAAGGGCTGGCCTGGCAGCCGGCAGGGATCCAAGGAGTGCCCAAACTGCACCCGGCTGGCTGCTCCTTCTCATCATTCCTTTGACCTAGAGCCGCATCAATCCGGTGAGACTGGATGGCACAGAAAAAGGCTGGAGAGGATGTATAGTGTCGATCGAGTGTCTGGTAAGTAAGGGCAAGTGCTGGGTGCTGGAAGGGCACAAAGGGACTCATCAGCATGGGTGAAGGGTAGCACCTGTCCGTTTCCAGCATGGAGGTGTCGTTGCCATGTACTTTGAGTCGGCCCTGTAGTGCTTCACCTTGCACTGGTGTCCACATAAAGGGAATCCCAAAGCAGGGCTGTTACAGTAAGAGGAGCTCATTTATACTAAGAGGTCAGCTCATCCAAACCTATTTCTCTGAGTGGTTTTCATGATGGCTTGCTTCATCTTAGGGGATGTACGTGGGTTCTCTTTCTGTTGAAGAAAGAGCAGGAGAGGAGGGGCTGTGTCAAAGCACCTACATTTTTGCTCATCCAGGAGGCCATGAAGAATAGGACTCTCCTTTGCCTCACTTGGGGATTGAGGCAGGTGAAATCTTTCGTGAACATGCCAGGGTGCTCAAGGAGAGCCTCAGCTCAGGTTGAGTGCTCCGTAGTCTGTTGCATCTCCAGAATGCTGCTCTGTGTGGCTGGCAGTAGTCTAGCAGGGTCCTGCACGTAGTGCCACCTCATAGTCGTGCCATAAATATCAGCAAATAACACAACACTGGACATTCTCCCACACTCACTATCCATTTGCTGAGTGCTTTCAGGGAATTCGGCTCATCATGTTTTAATTGCATAAAAAATATCCTGATTATGTTTAAAAACTTAACCAGTAATTAAATATTTCTCCCAATCTGTGTGCTCTAAATTATGACCTAAAACAGTCCATCTTTGTCTGTCAGCTCTGTATGTGGCTGGCAAAGAGTCTGGCCTAATTTGTTTAATTCTTTTTATTGTATTTTCTTTTGGAAAGACTCATCAAGGCTTTTAGTGATGAATGTCCAGCCAGGAAATGTCAAGGTTTTCCCCTTGAAAAGAAATCTGGTAGAGTGCAAGGTCTGTGCAGATCACACTGTATCTCTTTCCTAGGCTCATGGTGATATTTACTGCAGATAAAATTGCAGGAAATTTGGGTTCTGGACCATATTTTCATACTTGGAGCTTGCAATTACGTGACTAAAGAAGGGGAAAAAAAAGATTTATCAAATGTGCAGAGCACCTACAGTCCAGTTCTGTGCATCATTTTAATCACTGTTCCCTGTGATTTTTGGGCTTCAGCTTAGATGCTGCGTGTACAATTTAGACTTTCTTATTTTTATTGCTTAAGTGAGAAAAAGAGTTTTCCTGTATTTACTGCTCTACAGTCACGTGCATTTTGCTGGTAGGAAGATGGCTCTGCATGTGATGACACAGCCAGGAATCTTGATTGGAAACAGACTGGAAACAGCATCAGTCTGAGCTGTTCAGAACAGAGATGACAACTCAGGGAGTTCGTTCTTGTTGAGATGAGGGTACTATGGGGAATGAGCTGCAGCCTCGTAGCGTGTTCTGAATGAAGAAGGTGAATATTTCTTGTTCTAACATCGATGGGTTTATGTTGAACGATTTCCTGAACACACTTTCCTTTCCAGCACTGTATTCTTTGCTGCGGAACTGAAGCAGGTTGCTTGATGCAGAACCAAAGGAAGGCTTCTGGTTGTTCATGGAGGAGTTCGAACTTCAAGAGCTGAAGCTGAACTTTTCTATTTGCTGGAAAAAAACACCACGATCTAGCAAATACTATGCCATGTTTCTGAGTCTCAGGCTCAGAATATGTGCTTCCAACCAGGCAATTTTCATTAGGGCTGGTTGTTGATGTGAAAGGGAGGTTGCCTTTCTAAACGTAAGCGTGTATCAGAGAAGATACTCAAATGGGAATAAAGTGGATGGTGCTGAACCTGCAGATGCCTTTATGAGTGTTTCTCTTTGTTCATGCAGGCACAGCCACCCTGGGCTTGCTGCACCTTCTGAGTGCTCGCACGAGTGGCAGCTCTGTGCCTGAGACCAAGTCTCCCCATAGCACTGCACCACGGGCTGCAGGTGTTCGCAGCTCGGTGTCGTTTGCTCTGTCTATCCACACATTGTTACTCAGGAAAAACAAATGACAGCTGAGTGGCACAAGCACAGCAAGTTGCAGGAAGTATTTCCCGGAATGTCCTTCATGCATGGCAAAGAAAGCAGAAAGCAAAGAAAGCAGAGCAGAGATGAACGGAGCTGAGAGAGAGACTAATTTCCCCAGAAATTCATTTGACAATGCTGCTTTCTCTGTTTGGATTTATGTGAGATGTTGCTGCTGCAAACCAACACTCGAGGCAGTTGGGCCAGATTGGCTTAATTTAATATGGAACTCGATGCTGAGTTTATGATGCCTAGCACCATTCCTCAGAAGCTCTGCTTCAAATCAGAGCTGGTGACTTAAGAGCTGTGACATGTAATAAGAGACCGTCAGTCCTTTGGGATGAGGAGTTCCTGAGAATTCTGTGCAGAACTGTTGGCTAAACCAGAATTTAGACAACTTCACCTCCACCACCTCAGTGGGTTCGAGACTTTGAGCAAATAAATCATTTATGTT
Organism: Lagopus leucura; assembly: GCF_019238085.1. NCBI lineage: Eukaryota > Metazoa > Chordata > Aves > Galliformes > Phasianidae > Lagopus > Lagopus leucura. Next base: position 8,606,718 of record NW_024962275.1, on the reverse strand, counting down.
CTGAGCCATTTTACATTGCTTATGTATGTTTTTTTGGAGGAAAGCAGGCAGAGGAATTTCATCACAAGTATTTAGCATACTTGAATGCTGATTTAATTTGAAACATTTATTTCCTTAGGGTGCCTTTATACAAACCTTGACTTAAACTGTCTGCTGAGGAGCATTCTGTGTAACTTCTAAGGAGTCCCACTTCAAAGAAAGCCTTCCCACTTGCATCTAGCTTTTTTTTTTCCACCATATGTAATTGCAGCTGCTTTTTGTAGATTTGATTGGATTTTGGCCATTGGTAGTGCACAAAATACTCTTGATAATGCCAGAATGCTAACGACTGAGTGCTGTGGTTCATAATGATCTTAAAGCTGGAGGGTGTGCATCTGGACACATGATTAGCAACACGTGGCAAGGTGTTAAGGAAGGAAGCCTCAAATTCAGAGCGAAGCAAGATGAAGAGCCAGGTAGCCCTAAAGCCTGGGGATCCCGTCCTGTGGGATCTCACATGTCTGGTGGCAGTGGTTTTTAATATACCTCCAATTTCCTCCTGAGCAAATTCACCCTGAGAGTTCTCAATAGAAGCTGCTTCTTGGCCAAGTTCCTCCTTCCATGTCACCACGATCCCACAAACAGAACTGGTGACTTGTTTTGCTGCCTGCTTTTTGTCTTGGTGGCCATTACATGAAGATGATGTGATGTGCTAATATGGCAGGATTGGGAAATAATCTGCAGTTGGTCCAAGCAGGTCAGTCTGCAGACATAGGGGACCAAATAAATGTGGTTGTCGTCAGATTGCACGGTCCATGTGCTGCTTGACTTCCAAACCCAGACAAACTCATCAGCCCGGGTCACCAGGAGCAGTTGTATGAGGCGTGTGTGGGAAAGCATCAGTGGGAGAACAAGAAAGTGTATTTCTGCCTTCAGCTCTGAATAGAGCAAGATGAGTGCTGTATCAGAAACAGCTGGATGAATGGGACATTTCAAGCTAATGGTGCTAAGGAAGAGGCAGAGACTGGAAAATGCTTTGAATGAAAAATGTTTTTTTCCCCCAATTATTTTTTTTTTCTCTTGTTCAAATGTCTCTTATGTAATTCCTGGATTTGTGCTTGTCTTTGTGCTTAGGAGAGAGCTTTCATTCTTCATTAGCAGTGTGACAGACAGGCTTAGTACAAATTTACAAAACACTTGGTGGTAGCATGCATATAAAGTGAGAGGATGAGACTGTCTTATTTAATACAGGGCAGGGTGCTGAAGAAAAGTGCTGAGTGAGAACTGGAAGTCTTGCTGTGTGGATTGTGCCTCTGCCTGCTGGATTCTCAGCTTTTGCTCCCTCTCTTCTAGATGATGTCCCCATACGAACCTGGTTCCCAAAAGAGAACCTCTTCAGTTTTCAAACTGCTACTACAACTATGCAAGCGTAAGTGAAACCACTGCCTTAACTTTGGTTGTGTATCTCCAAGTCTGTGGCCCACTCCAAACTATATCTGAGAGCACAGAGCAAATTGAATTGTGTATTTGACACTGCAGCTTGGGGGAGAGGGCACTTTGTGTCTTGTCCATTATTTTTTGCACTCATTATTTCTCTTTCCTACTATTCCCTCTTGTATAAGTTCTTGGGCTATGCAATTCTCCTCTGCTTCCTTATTTTCTCTGTGATGCTGTCCCTGACTGCCTCTGCAGAGCATGGGTGCTGTGGGAACGCCAGCTGAAACCCTCCTCCACTGCCTCTGCTCCAGCCACTGCTCTGGGGGAATATTAATCCAGGCCTGCCCCCCATCCATTGCTCCAGAGAAGTGTGTCTCTGTACTATGAGATGTAGCCCTACAGCTTAGTGTGTTTTTCCGGTAGAGGGCATCAGTAAATATCTGCAAAGCATGAGAGGATCTGGTTTAGGAGTAGTTTCTCCCTTTACACTGCATGCAGGATTTGGTGCTGCTGGCTGCTGTGTGTGGAGAAGCAACTTTTCTGAAAGGACTTAAGAGAGAAAATGAAGCCTCATTTCAAGATTGTACCCATCTTGTCAGGGTATGACATCTTCCTGGTTCAGGTATTTCCTCCCTGGCTGAAAAGGAAAGGCAGGCAGTGTGGAAGATGAGTTGATGTTCTGCTTTCTAAAGTCTTTCTCCAGCCTTACCACCTTCTTGTCCTTCTTCCTGTATCCATGTCACCCTCCTCTCTGCTGCTCCCTTTATTTCTGCTTGTTTAACCTGGTGTCCATTTTGTGATCTGTTTCTCTGCCACCTCTTTCCCTCAGACATTGCCTTCCCCAGGTGCCCAAAAGAAGCTGCTGGTTGATCTTGGGATAACCCAGACTGAATCAGATCTGCATTGATAAGGTGGAGAAGGCTGGATCCAGTGCTGGGGAGAGGGGTAGCTGCTGAAATACAGAAGGAATCTCTCTCCCCTAGAAGAAAGAGCTTATCTTTATGCTCTTTCACTCCTCACATACCCCAGCACAGCTGGAAGCACAGCCCATCCTGGGGAACAGGACGGGGGGGCATTTACATGCTGCCAGTCTGCAGCTCCTCGTGCTGCTTCTCTTACATAGCACCTCCATATCTCTCTGCCTCCTCTCTGAAGCTGCAAGTATGGTGGCACCTTCAGCAGGTTAATGCTCATTGGCACTGGACTCACAGGGCCTGTGAGCAATCTGAGGGCAATTTGCTGCATTTTTGCTTTGTTCTTTATGAACACTGGTGTTTTAGAGTTCTGATCTGGCAAGCCAGACCATGCACAAACCCAGCACATTTCGTTTGCTGGTGGGCACAGCCCTTGTTACCTGCAGTCACCTTTGCTGTGCATGTGGTTTGTGGCAGGATGCTGAGCTTGGAGCTAATGGAGACCAAAGTCAGGCAGGTGTGGAGAATGATGCCCTAAGGAAACACGTGAGGAGCACAGCTCCCTTGTTTTAAGGTAGCTGCTAAGATAATGTCTCTAGGAAGTCTGAGCTGCTGGAATTCACACAGAAACATCTCCAAGAGTTCAGGGCACCTTCTTGAGCTGGCTGGGAGGTTCCCAAGCCCCTGGCTTCTGCTGTGAAGTTTTCAGCCCTGGGCTTGCTTCCTTCTCAGGGTGGGCAATGCGGGCTGATTTCACAAGTCACGGGTGCTCAGGGGACAGGAGCTCCCTGCTCCATAACCCCCCATGCTGAGCTGCTGCTGTATTCTGACAGGCAGCATTCTGTTGTCAGTTTTACACCTGCGTGTTCTTTGGGTCTGCATGGAGACCCAACGAATTAATTTGCACCATGTGATGATACTGCCTTGGAGATTTTAGCTCAGTCAAGCTGGAGTTTGATCACTGAGAATTAACTTAAAAAGTGATTTCCTTCCACCTAACAAGAAATATTTGTCCCTTCTGAAGTGAGGATCCCCTCGGGATGCCGCGCAGGGCTGAGCATTAATGAATTCTTCTTTCTTTTTTTCTTTGCATCTTCTGGAATCTCTAGCATCTCGTAAGTATAATCTTCTATTTTTCATTTCTTTGTCTGTTGATGTATGGAATAAACTGTCCTCTCCTCTCCTGTCCAGCATATTCATTCATGCTTTCCCTGTGCTACGACTGTTGGTCAGCTGAGAAGAGGTTAGAGGCTACGCCTGCTGTGCCTGTATGGATCACACTGCAGCCATCCTCACCTTCAGGATTGAAGCTAGCAAGCTTTTGTCCCTCTTGAAACTGGTGCACGGAGGCTTTGTGTCTGCAGTTTCCTAGGTCCATTCCTCCATGGCAGGGATGACAGCTGTCAGCCCCTATTCTTTGGGTAGTTCTGTGGCCACTGCTATGCTTTCTTTAGGAGCCATCTACTCTAGTGAGGACCTTTGGTTTGGTGACTGTTGGCCAGCCCTTGACTCTCACACAGTCCTGCAAGGCCCAACTGTCTCCCTCAGGCAGCCTAGTCTATTTCTGTTGTCTGGTGAGAGCTTTCCTGTCTGCGTCTTGTGTCCTCTCCAGTTCAAAGCTGTGGAGTTGGTTAATGGCTTAAAATGGTTTCCCAGGGCATTCAGGGGCTACGCAGAAAGGAAGAGACGGAAACGAGAGAATGATTCTGCAGCTGTTATACAGAGGTAGGGCCCTTGTCTCCCGCAGCCGTGACCGTGCCTGGTGTTGCATGGGCCCCCACAGTGTCATTAGTGACGCTTGATGATGTTGAACGTGGTTGTCCCTGTCTGTGTTGCTGTTGGTAGGGACACCAGCAGTGCCTGTGATGGAAATATGGAAGTGAATGATGCTACAGGTCTGGGGATAGCTCATCCTTCTTAAAGGAACGCTGTCAAGTTTATTTTTAAGCTTCTCAGTATAACATGGGGAAGCATGTTAATTTTCAGGCTGAAAATTAAGAATGCAATTCCCCCAGCCCTTTCCTAAATATCTGGAATTTGTTTGAGGTTAGCTGAATATCTGAACAGTCACTTCATGTGTTATTGTTACACCTACTTAGGTACATTGAAATGTGAGGCATGAGGAAAATAAATGTATCTATTGTCCAGAAGCCTGTTTTACTTTTGTTTGTTGGTTATTTGTTTCTTCTTGTTGTTTTAAAGGACAGAAAGGAGAGAAAAGAGGATTGGTTCCTCATCCTGTTATTACCAGAGAGCCCTGGTTTGCAGGGCGCATCACTTGGTCACTGTGGTAATCAGAACAACTCTGTTGTTTGAAGTGTGGCCAAGACTTGTGTGTTTTGGCAGCTTGTGAGGAAGGATAACACAGCATTTGTGTCATTGGCTAAAAACTGCCTTGATTACTTCAGCACTGTTCAAAACAAAGTGGGAGAAAAACATCAGATTTTCACAATGGGGAAATTGCCAGGAAGATATTTTCTTTATCAGTAGGTGTTTGTTCTTTGGTTTTTTTTCCATCAGTTGTGAGGACAAATGCAAATCAAAACTGAAGATGTGGTAAATAAACAGACGGTGTATCTTTAAAAGCAAAGAGATTTCTCATAATTCGTTAGACAGAGACGAGCCTCTGTCGGATGGTGACTTGTTGACACAGCTTGCAGGTGCAGGAGGGGAGCTGTGCACCTCGGTGATGCTGAGCACTTGGCACTGCGGGTGTCACACCGGCCTCGTGGGACAGACTGCTCTGAGGAACCCAGGAAGGATTGTACAGCAGAGCTGTCTGCATTGCCCTGTGGCAGGGAGGAGGTGGGACTGCGGTGCTGATGAAGGTGATGTGGTTTTTTGGCTGGGCCGTGGCAGCAGACCCCGGTGTGTAAGGATTGCCTGGCAGGTAGCGCTGAGGAGCGAGGAGGATCCCAGCACTTATCCCAGTTTCAGGTGCTTGCTGCACAGCCCTTTGCAGCCTTGGGTGTTTTGGAAGGTCAGTGGTTATTGCAGAACCTGCAGTGCACAGCCTGGTGTGCTGTGAGCTGAGTTTGTATGGCACTGCTACCTGCTGGCATGAAGGTGCTGCCTTGAGGGAGGGCAGCACCCGGTGGTCTGATGAACCAGTGGCTGATCCCAGCTGGGGAGGAGTTCTGCAGAGCTCTGATGTACTGCAGTAATCCCAACTGTCATTCACCTCTGAGATAACAAAGATGCTGCTCTTCAGAGAAGAGATGGAGCACTGCAGGGGGTGCTGCAGGATAGGGAGTAATAAAGAGATTTTATCACTGTAACTTCAGGGCTGCTTTCTGGATTTTGATGATGAGATCTTAGTAGTGAACATGTAACACTGGGCTTTCAAGGTGCAATTTTAGGAGCCAGGCAAGAGGATTGGGCAGGTTTATGGCTGCTCACAGGGCAAACTGCTGCTCCCCCAGTGTCCCTGAATGGTGGTGAAAGCCCATGCTTTCATGCTAACATGTCAGCACAGAGGGGCCTGCGTCCAGGTGGCTGCAGGATGCCCACACTGAGGTAGTCCCAGACATGGATCTCTTTTCCAAAGTGCTTTGTCTAGAATAGAGCTGAGGGGAGAAAAAGGTTCTTTGTCCCATTCTGTAAATGCTTAATGCAGAGGGTAGCCCTGAATTTTCCTTGCAGCCACTCACAGCTGGTTTTAGAGGATGTATCCAGAGAGCTGCCTTCAGCCCTCACTAATGGGAGAGGACCAGCTGGGAGCAGCACTGTTTTGTGGCAGACTGGTCCCCAGCTCCAGAAGAAGCTCCTCTCTGGAGGGGAGAACTGAGCATTTAACCAGAAAATGGATTTCAAAATGCCAAAAGCCCTGAAGCCTGTAAAGGCGGCCTTGGCAATTAATTCAGTGTTTGGTGTCTGGCGTAAGCTTGGTTTTGCAATGGCCCGTAAAGAGTTCATTCTGGTGATTTACCACATTTAAGACCTGTTGGTTTAAGGAACGTCCCTGGTCCCCTTAGAACATAGCTGATTTGAATCTAACATGCTGTAAAGCACCCTGGTGATCAGTTACTGTGCACTGCTGAAGGCTTTGCATACAGAGCAGCTCAGGTCGTCCTTCTTGAGTTGCTGTTTGGATTCTGATGGCTGCATGGGATCTGAAGCCAAAGAAGGGACAGTGCAGACCATGGCATGGGCTCTTCCTCTCCCAAGAGCTGCACCTGTGTTGATCTTTCTAAACCAGAGTAGATGTGTCTGCCTTGCTCTGTATGCCTCAATGTCAGTGCTGAATGTGCCTTCCAGTCCAGCCAGTTTGTTCAAGTGTCTGCATGGTTGTACCATGTCCTTACTCATTCTACTAACTGGTGTGTGCTGCAGACAACTTGTCATTTCATCTCTTTCACCAACAACGGTCTCTGTTGTGTGATGTCTGTGGTGTACATTGGAGGGGCAGAGGGGATCCAGGACCCCCTGCTCCATACAGGCTGCAGGTACGTGGGTCACTGCTATCCCCTCAGGGCTGCAGTGCAGGCTGAAGTCACCTCACCTGAGCAGGGTTCAAGGAGGAATGGAGCCTTTCCTTGCTAGTCCACTTGCTGCTCATCCCCTGTGTCTTTTCTGCTGTCCAGTTTGGTTCCTGTCCTGTTCAGTTACTGTCTAGGTGAGTGATGAGAAATCAAGGGAGACAGGTCCCTTGCTCTAAGGAGGATGTAGGAAGAGTCCCTTTGCCTCATAGCATCACTCAGGTTGGAAAAGACCTTAAAGATCATCGAGTCCAACCATGACCTAACCATACTGCCCTAACTATCAACCCTCCGCTAAATCATGTCCCTGAGCACCACATCCAAATGGTTTTTAAACACATTCAGGGATGGGGACTCAACCACCTCCCTGGGCAGCCCATTCCAGTGCTTAACAACCCTTTCAGTAAATAAGTATTTCCTAATATCCAACCTAAACCTACCCTGGCACAGCTTGAGGCCATTTCCCCTCGTCCTGTCACCAGTGAGAAGAAACCAACCCTGCTCTCGCTGTAAGCACCTTTCAGATATTGGAAGACAGCAATCAGGTCTCCCCTCAGCCTCCTTTTCCCCAGACTGAACATGTTCTCAGGAGTTGCCAGGATGGTCTGCTTTATGCAGACTGTGAGGTGCTGCTGTGTCCCTGAGGCTTGCCTTGGGTGGGCTTTCCTCTGGAACTGAGAACTCTGCAGCCCTACTGAAGTCTGCCTGTGGTGCTGGGCAGGAAAGCACATAGTTAGACAGGGAGCCACAGAGAGCTGGCTGGTGAGGGCAGTCAGCCTTGCTGAGCAGTGCTTCCAAGAAGGAAGAAGCTGAAGAAATATTTCCCAGCATTTCGCTCTGGAGAGCAGTATGGGCTGCGTGGCTGCTAATGGTGCTGCTGGGATTTTAGCAGCTGCTCTGAATGTGTTTGGGAATGAGCACAGCCACGAGCTGTGTGTGCATGCTGCAAAGCCCAGGGCACCTCACTTTCCTGCTGGTGCATGTGTGGAAGAAAAGAGAGGGGGGAGAAGCTCCTGCTGCTAACCAGGAAAAGAAGGAGTGTTGCTAGTATGGGCTGCAGCTGCTGCAGAACGGGTGCCTTATGTACAGGAGAGTGGGGAAAAAGCCCACAGCAGCCCATGAGAATGGGACAGCCAGATAGAACCTCACTTGCTCTGTAACACTGGTCCAAGAGGGTTCAGAAACAACCGTGTGCTTGACAGACATAACCCTGAGCAGAGGCTGGGTACCTGCTCTCAGTGTTTGAATGCCTTGAAGGAAATGAACTGTCTGTCTTCCCATTTTTTCCCTTTCCAGCTTTTTCAGTCCTCCTGGGCCCAGCTTCATATTGCCTTTCTCAGAGGTTTTGTTTGAACTTTCTTACAGGAATTTTCGGAAGCACCTCCGCATGGTGGGGAGCCGAAGGGTTAAAGCACAAAGTAAGTGAGAACCTGTATGATGTGGCTGTGAGGAGTTGGGGTTTGTGCTGGTGGTTTACAGGGAGCCCAAGTTGTGCACAGATACCAATAGAAAGGAGTTAGCACTGGGCTGGAGGAAGGATTTGACCTGCTGATGCCATTTTACCTTATGAAGAAAAGGCCAGGTTGTTGCAAGTCTCCAAGACACATGGATATCTGCACGCAGCCTTTAAGCTGTTTCCAAAGAAGCTCTGCATAGGCCATGAGAAATTTGCATCCTCTCTGAGGTGTGGAAGAGCTGCAGCATCCTTGTCCCACGTCTGCATGGTATTTGGTGATCAATGGTGTAGCAGCGAGGAGAACCAGAGCTGAAAGTCGAGCAGAGTGAGCTGCCTGGCTTCTCGCTGAAGGTGTGGACCTGCTGTGGTTCCCTGGAGGCAGTTGGTGCTTTGTGTGCCGTGTGGACCCGTGGCTTTCTCTTTTCTCCTCTCCTATCCCACCACCACATCTTCCCCACAGCAGGGCCTGGGGAGAGATGCCCAGTGGGATCTGAGAGGAAAGTCGTGCAGAGAAAGAACAGCAGGAAAGAGATGGGAGCAAGGGGGTAAATAAAGGGAGCGTTATGCCTTACTTGGCAAGGAATCACCTCTTCGGCCTGGGAAACAGCAGTTCTCTTTCCATGAGGAAGGCAGTGCTTCTCCATAACTTGGCTGGAACAGCTCTCATAGCTGTGGAATGGGCTGAGAGTGGTGTAGCCAGCACCTGAGAGCTGAGAATTGTTCCAGAGAGGAAACAGCTTGTCCTTGCCACCACCTGGCCAGATGTCGTGTACAGACTGCCCACAGCAAAAGTGTTGCTGGGTTGAATTTGAGTTGAATTTCCTCTCCATTCTGATATGCTGTGGGAAGTAGACAGCAAACAGCATTGCCTTTTAAAGTGTCTTTATTGGCATCTGAGTTAGCATTGCCTGAAATGAAAAGGGCTCACCTTCACCTAGAGCTGTCTGTAAGTGCAGGCATGCCTCTCTGCCTTGGTAACTCTCGGGTCATGTTTTCAAAGCTTTCTCCATGTGCTCAGTAGCTACATGTGTTGTTTTAAGTGAAAGCTGAGGATGGAAATCACCTGAAGAACTTTCCATGTGACTTGTTTCCCTGGACCTTTGCACTTGGACACTGCAGCAGAGGACAGGCTCTATCTCAGCTCTTGTAATGCAGATCTGCCCTGATTTCCTGTGTTGCTGATGTGAGATGCTGTCACTGCTATTACTGCAGTGAGCTTGATCTGTCTGCTACTAGAAATAAGCACGAGTGGCCCTAAGTGGCTGTTAATCTAGATGTAATGGCTCTCCCAGGGAATTGCCAAGCTAGACATTATGGTTGGTGATTCTCAGAAATCTGCCTGCAGGGCAATCAGCTGGGCCGAGCTCCCTGGGTTCCGCTTGGGAAATGCCAGTACAAATGGCCCTTGAAGAAATAAAAATATACATATATCTATTAAAAAAAAAGGGGGAGGTGAAAAATGCTTATACCACAGCAGGTGAAGTATTTCTTCTGCTGCCAGAAAATTTGGAAAGCATGAGCTTTCTAAAGGCCCCTTCTCTGATGGAACAGAACAAGAAGAGAACCTCCCAACATGGGAAAAGGGAGAAATGACTGGATAGCTGCCTTCTTCTAGTTACAAGTGTCATTAGCTGTTGTGTGTGCACTTTCTTGTGAAGGCTTTTGAGTCAGAGCATTTACAGTGGGATATTGGCATCGCCCTGATGAAACTGAGGTTTGAGCAGTGCACATTTAAGGAGTGACCATCGAGCGTTCTCTTTTTTCTGTGTTACGTATCCTGCAATGGCTCGGGTCAGAAAGTGGGCACTTCTGCTGCTGCTGTCTGGAAGACAGACCCTCGTTTGCTGTGTGGAGAGGACTCACGGTTGGCAAGTGGAAGAACAAGCACTGGGGAGATCGTGATGTGTAGCTTTGGTGGAAATCTACTGGATGTTTTGTTTTGCTGGCAGCAACCGAGGTGGCTTTGGAGTCTGTTAATGTCGTGCTTTGGTTTTATCCTAGCATTTGCCGAACGGCGTGAGAGGAGCTTCAGCAGGTCCTGGAGTGACCCGACTCCCATCAAAGCTGATTCCTTCCATGACTCTCGAGAAAGTGAGTTCTGAGTCCTTTGAGCTTCCTCCTGTGGCCAAACCCTCCAGCTGAGGTGTTGACTGGAGTCCCACTGGAGTAACTTCTCTGTTCCCTTTTGTCCCATTTGTTATCCTTTTAGTTTCATGAGATCTGAGCAGATAATACTCTGGGTATATGCACCTGGTCATCTGTGTGTACCTATACTTACAGGTAGAGCACAAGCACATCTATCCTCATGTTTTTGTGCAGCAGCCAAAGGACACGCAGTCGTACAGCTTTCTTATGGCTCTCTGTTCCCACCATCCCTTGTTTGCTTGGGGGCAACACCCTACTTGGAAGCACACCAGTCCAAAGTTGCATTCACCACAGAGGGGCAAACCTTCACAGTCTCCTGTGCAAGAGCCCCTTCTGAGCTCTTCTGTAGCCTAGAATAATTTGGGGCACAGCTGCAGTGCTCCATGAAGCATAACTTTGATTTCCTGTCTGTGCAGGCTGCACAGATGATAGGTTGGGGCAATCTGATCTTTGGGCTGCCAGGAATTCCTCTGGAAATCCTCAGTAATGCTACAGTGTTCCGCCTGTGGGGACCCAGGTGCTGCTGTGATAATTTACAGAAGGAAATGCCAGCATCTTCCCAATTTGTTTATTTTTTTTTTGTAAAGAGAATGGCCGATTCACCCAATATTATTTGAAATCCTGCAGGGAAGGGGTTAATGGTTATGAGTTTGCCCATGCTGACATGGGTTGTATTCATTACATAAACTTCACTACTGAAATCAACTGACCTTTCAGGTAAGCATGAGGTCCAGCCCTCCTGGTTGGAGATCACACCGTGCCAGGTTGCAGGGGCAGAGGTACGAAAGGCCAGGTTCAAAACATGACCCGATGGTTCCTTTGCAGTCTGATTCTTCCCTGCTCCCTCAGCTAACTCAGAAGCGAATGGAAAAGACATGGTTCAGACAGATGTGTCTGGTGCTCCAGCACTGTCCAACGACACTTGGACATACCAAAAGGCACAAGTGGAGGCACCTCTGTTCTCTTTCCTCACTCCCTGGCTTAAGGGAACCATCTTTATTTTTAACATTTAACGGTCAATTATATTCCTTCCAGATAGTTTTTTCCCCAGGAGGCATTGAAGGCCAACAGGTAAGGTGAATTCGGAGAGCAAATTCAAGTCTACTGTGGAAATACTGCTGTGTTTGCTACGGCCGTCCTCGCGCTCTAGGATTCTCTGCCAGGATCAATTTGACTAAGAAGGCAGAGTTTCTGTATAAGCACTGAGAAAACATAGTCGGACCAGTAATCATTACAAGGAGACCAGTTTTGGAGTCTTTGGAGACTTTTGCTCATCAGCTTGGCAATGTTAAATTGTAGAGAGTCTGTCTGCATTCCATCTCCTTCCCCACTTCTGAAATGACAGGGTGACTGTTGTGATCAGCATCTGAAAGCTTACACTTGTGAGACTGGTGAAATGTTATGTGATGTGTGGTTCAGACTCTGTGTGTGCACTCGTCGTTTGTCAAGAGAGTTTGTTTAGAGACGCCAGCCCCAACGTGTGGTGTCTGTCACTGTGTTGGAAGGAAGGAGGGCACAAGGCTCATGGCTTGTGGTGCTTCTTGTGAGGTAGCTGCCAGACAGGGCTGAGTGGAGAAGGCAAGCTGTTCTGCCCTTGTGATGCACGTTGTGTTCTGACAGGCCATGATCTTCAGGATTCCTGTGGCACTTTGGATGGTGACTTTGACTTGAACTGGGAAGCAGAAAAGGAGCTTGAAGCCATGGCGTGTGATGGAGAAGACTTTATTCCACCAAAAATAATGGTGAGCATTTCCAAGCCAAGCAACCTTTAGCTGTTTGGGCCCTGACTTCTGACAGCTGCTAAGTTTAGGATCTGCAGGGTGAACGAGAGGACTGTCCATCCCTGGACATCACAGAATCACTCTCACCTTGAAAAGCAGTGCCTGAAATCACAGCACAGCCAAATCAACTGCATCTCCATCGCAGTTTGGCTTGTGCTAACGACAGGCCTACCCAGTTAGGCTTTTAACGAGCTGGCTGAACACTTCATCCAGAGCTGCCAAGCAGCCTGCATCTGCCTGACATCCTATGGCTGTGTGTGCCTGTGTCACCTTATCCCTTGGCCACTGCTGTGCTCAGCCCTGGCTGGTCCTGGCTCAGGCATGCAGCCATCCCACCTCTGGCCCACTGAGCACATGAATTTGAACAGTCCTCTCCAGCCAGAAGCATAAAACCTCACACAGGGAAGGCTGTACAGCAGTGATCTTTACTGGGCTGCAGCCAGTCTTGCTGGGGTCTGCAAGCAGCTGCATCCTCTGTGCCCACCTATCTCCCCTTTACAGGCTGTCAGCTCAGACTCAGTCCTTACTACTGGACAAGCTGTGCACTCAGTTGGTGAGGGCTGGGGGAACTGTGATGCTTGGGAGTACTCCACAGGCCTGAGGATGCTCTGAAGTGGACTAAAGGCTTGGAGGACCTTCTGCAGCAATACAGATAGTCTGGATTATCTTCTGGTTTGGATAACATGTAGGAGGTGCAACTGAACAAGGCACTGTTAGCATAGCCTTTGTGCTTCTGAACTCTCTATTGGCCTCTCCTCATCCTGTTGCAATTCTCTTTTTTTCTTTACAGCTCATTTCTTCCAAGGTGCCCAAAGCTGAATACGTCCCAACAATTATTCGCAGGGACGATCCCTCCATCATCCCCATTCTCTATGTGAGTATATTGCTTCTGCTCTGCCCAGGAGGGTGGAACCTGGCTCCACAGAGATTTATTTTCTTTGTTCCTAGTACAGTGATTCTGAAACACGATTGTGACTTGAAAAAGCTGAAAGGAAAGGGCTGGGTGTGTGCTGGACCCAGGTTTGGGATTTGGCACAGCTTTTGAGGAGACTCAGGTCTAAGTGGAAGAACAAGGTGGCATGAAAGCTGCACATGTGGGAGATCAGACTGTGTAGGCACAGCCAGGCAGTGGGGGAAGGTGAGCAAGGGAAGCCAAGACCAACCTGAACGAAACTTCACATTGCCATGCTCAAGACTTGTGTTTCTGCTTATCTTTAGGTAATGTAAGACCTCGGACAGTGGTGCTTCCCTGTCAGCCATGAATTTAAGCTTGAATTTGCCTGAGCAATGTCTAAAGCACCAGCAGGGAGTCATGGTCTCTTTTTCTTAATCACTTCACATTCATTTAATGTGAAAGGGAAGGGTTAGACTGACAGCCCAGAAAATTCAGTCTCTGTGCAGCAGACAGTGCTGTCAGGGTTTTAGCTCTGCTGTCTCCCTTCCACTGAGAGCTGTGCATCTGTACTGGTGACCCTGCTGTGCCAGAGGCAGATGGGTTAGGAGTGTTGGCCATTTGTTAGCCAACTTGGATGTGTACAGTACCATCAGTTGGATACACAACATGGGCCAAGAGGCAAATACTCACTGATGACACCGACAGTGTCTGATGGTGTATGCTTTGGGCTGGTCTGTGGGTTTCATCTCCAAGTCTTTAGATGAGGTTGGCCTCCAATGGACTATTTGGTCTTCAGCTTCTTTGCTGAGGTGTGTTGTAGGGTGATTATTCCTGCGATGCAACTAGAAGCCCCAATGGGTTAAATCATGCTTAAGGGTATGTTTGTCTGGGAGTGTGACTGTGTGATACTGAAGACCTGAGTAATGTCATGGAAGCTGGTGTAGTGGCAGCAAACCTTGCTACATCTGCCTCTTTTTGCTTTCCAGGACCACGAACACGCCACCTTTGATGACATCCTAGGTATGCTGGATGTTATTTCTTTATCTTAAGTCCTGCCTGCTGCGAATGTATCTGATCAGTATGTTAAGTCACTTTGCCCTGCACCTCAGCCACCATGTACAAAGGTGTTTTTATCACCCTAAGGACACCTGATGCTCAGTGTGGTGCTGTTGGATTTGCTGCCATAATAAAACTTCACTTCTGTAGGCAGTTTTCTGTGCTAAGCTCACAGATCATGAAGGAGAAGCTTGAAGCACAGGGCAGCAAAGATGCTGCTGTGAAGTACCCTTTTAGGTGAGCAGGGGCTCAGGACAGCTGGGTCTGGTACAGCACTGTACTCAGTAGAGAGCAGTAGCTGGTGCTGCTCTGCACCTTGCCTGCCTTGTGATGGGCTGTGGTTTCTTATTTTCCACAGCATTAAAGGTGAGGATTTGCTCTGACATTATTGAAAATGCATGCTGAGCACCTCTTGCAGCTTGACCTTCAAGACTGAACTCTACTGAGAAGAAAAGAACAATTTTGCAAGGTTCATTTTTCACTTCCTCCATGGCTCATCTTTCCCAAAATGTTTTGTTTTGTTTTCCAGAGGAAATAGAGAAGAAGCTTAACATTTATCGGAAAGGCTGCAAAATCTGGAAAATGCTGATATTTTGCCAGGTAATGAAAGTTGTTAAGAGGGGGAGTGGTTTGTCACAAATTTCTCTTTTTCTATAGGGGAAAGTACATGGAGGAACCAATATTCCAGTATTAGGTTCTGTTAGAGTAAATGCATACAGCTTTCACTTCTCCTTTACCCAGACAGCAAGCCATCACAAATTGCTGTGACAGCAGCAGATGACATTTAGTGTAGCCAGCTCCAGAGCTGGGTTGCTTTTCAGCTGCTTTCAAGAAAACCTAAGCAAACTTGCATTAGCGAAGCCCCCAGAAAGAGGTTTTTGGAGAAAGGAAGGAGTATGTCTGATATGATAGCTGCAAGTTTTTGTACAGCTTCAGTGTGATGCTGACAAGTGAAGGATGTCACAGATCCGACCAGCAGATGGCACAGCCTGGAGTCCCAGAGGAGGGAGAGGGGTGAAGGTGCAGGCAGAGGAAGCAGTGCTGGGGCAGACGGGCGCTGCTGTATCTGGGGCTCGGTGGGGATTTCCTTCCTGAGTCTCTTCTCCTGAGAGTTCAGCGCTGTGCTGCCCCAGCAGCTGTGCAGGGAACCTTGAAAGAAGTGAGGAAGTGAGCCTAACTTAAACTTCCTATTGCAGGGGAGTTGGGCCAAATGACCTTTCAAAGTCCCTTCCAACTCTAAGAGTTGTATGATTCGATGATAGGTGCCCCGTGCTGCAGAGCAGTAGCACTTGCAGCCCAATGACCTGGAGACTGCAACTCTTAATTTTCCTGATGTTGTATTCAATCTTTTTATGCTTGCTACTGCCAAATACCAGTTCTTCTGCAGTGACATCTTGCCTGCTTCTCCTGCTGTGCTCAGCTTCTTTCTGCCTACCACAGCAACTCCCCTAACACACCCCAATGAAAGGGACTTTCTTTTCTTCCCTACTGTCCTCCAGCCACCCACAGCAAAGGGCTTTCTTCTTTTTTCCTCTTATTGCTATGTCTTTCTAAAGCACGGTGAGCATAATAACATCAACAAATGGACAATCCAAGCCCCGACGTACTCTGTATGTGAAAATGTTCTGAATTAGTGCCTACGGTGTCTCCTGTGAAGGCTCTAGCAAGCTGTGCCGGCCTGGCGTGTCCACTGTGCTCCCTTGTGGCACTGCTGGGTATGGCTGCACGGAACAAGGAATATCTCCAGGGGCTGTTTCTTCAGGTGTTGTGCATTTGTCCCTCTCTCTCTTGCAGGGGGGTCCAGGTCACTTATACTTGTTAAAGAACAAAGTTGCCACTTTCGCCAAAGTGGAGAAGGAGGAAGATATGATCCTGTAAGTGACCGTGTTCTGTTCTAGAGTCACGTCGCGTTTTTCTGCTCTGTTTGCTCTGTGTTTGTAGCACGTGGTGTAGAAGGAGGGGCAGAGCTTACTGGGGTGGTTTAGCCTGGGGCGGATGAGGCAGAGAGGGAATTAAATAGCAGCTTACAACTCCGTGGGGGAGAGTTGGAAAGACGACAGAACCAAGCTCAATTTAGGGCTGGTGCAGCTTTGGGTCAGGTCAGCAGAAGATTTATGCTCTTCCCTGCTGCTTGGTGTGTCTCTGGACTAGAGGTCATCAAAAGAGAAAAAGGCATTTCCTTTCTTAGCAAAGGCCTTGCTGACAGAAACCAGAACATGCACCTCGTGCCTCTGGGGCTTGGAAGTCGCTGAGGTAGCTTTTCTTGGCAGGTGACCGGTGGCAGAAATCCAAGCTATTCCCCCACAGCTGTCTCTGATAACTGCCCTTCTAAATGCAGGGGGAAATGGAATTTGTCTCTGCAAAGCCTGCTCAAAGTCCAGTGCTGGGGCAATTTTGCTTTTCCTTGCAGAGAGTTAAGCTTTGCCTGTTTTGCTGCCCGCTTCCTTGTGCTGGCTCAAATGTAATTTGTCTAGCAGTGCTTCTTTGTGGGGGTGAGCTTGTATACCAACCTGTTCCTACACAAAAGATTGTTGGCATGAGAGCTGAATATTAAAATCAACATCTGTTCAGTGTTCTCATGCTCTGGCACAAACACCATCAATAAAAGGCACGTGCACACATGCTTCTGAATGTGCTGGGGGCATAGCAGATCTGACGTTGGTAATTCAAGGGCCTCCAGAAATCTGTGGGCATGCAGCTGAACGGGTGCTTGGAAGTGAATGTCTCCATCCCACCTGTGCATGGCTGGGAGGCAGTCCTGAGAAGAGCTTATACTGCAAACAAACATCTGATCACAGGCATCACAGGGGAGCTGCTGGGCTTTAGAGCCCACCTGTCTGCTCTAATAATCCTCGTGCAAGGAGGGTCACTGTATCTCATGTCCCTCAGGCACAGCATGCTAGTCAGTAGTGAGAAAAGTAAAGTGGATTTTAAAATGCTCCTGGTGGATTTTGCTCCTTTTTCTTCACCTTGAAGCTCCCTTGTCTCATTGGGCAGCTCCTCCTTCCCTACCACATGGCAGAGGCTCTGCCCCTGCTCTTCCTTGTCTAAGACCCTCCATCGCTCCCCGGGCAGCTTGCTGCTCAGGCTGTGAGCTTCAGGCCTCTCCTGAGCTGCTTGCACTCACGCATCCACCTGAGGAAATCAATTTCTTAATGATCTCTTTTATTTCTTCCAGCTTCTGGAAGAGGTTGAGTCGTCTGATGAGTAAAATCAATCCTGAACCAAATATCATTCACATCATGGGCTGCTATGTTCTTGGAAACCCCAATGGGGAGAAGGTAAGAGCTTTGTGGGTCACCTCTCTGGGAAGGACTGCTGAGTAGCACCAAGCCCAGGGAGGCAGCAGACACACTGTGCTGTCACATCCTCTTTGCTGGGTGGAACGTGCTGCATCCTATCCCACCAGTGGCTGTTAGGGGCTGAACCACCCTATGGATTGTGCCAACCCCAGAGGCAGAGAGGAATGGTTAGTGGTATGCAGGAAGGGACGGTGCTGAAGCCTCTAGGAGAACAGTCAGTCAAAGCATTTGATTTATTTACTGCTGAACTGGATGTTTTATTTAAAGGCCATGTAGTGGATTGTTTCCTGGAGGTAGGGGTGAAGGATGAGCAATTCTGGATGTCCTGTAGTTCATCTTTGTTTTCAGCTCCTAACTTTCTGTATGTTTTCCTTTCAGCTATTTCAGAATCTGAAAAACTTAATGAATCCTTATAGGGTTGCCTTTGAGTCTCCACTTGAACTATCAGCTCAAGGTAATTTTTTTCTGTGCAAAGAACCATATCTTCCACATCAGCCTACTTCCTTCCATGGGCATCTTCATGAAAAAGCAGCTTTGAGCTCCCTTAAGCCTTACCATGATCTTTTTGCTTGTAATCATCTTTAGTGTAGCTCATTTGCTGAGCCTAGCTTTCCCCATGCAATTCCTCTTGTTCACAATTTAGCTGTCCTGCTTCTTGTGCCTGAAGCTGCAGAACCTCTTCAGAACCACTGGAAGTGACAAATTGCCTAAATAATAAGCAGCTCTCCAGGCTGAATTTGGGAGATTCGTCATCTTACTGGGGTGTGTGGAGTCATTGGGATACATAGGAGCAGAACTCCAAGGGCGCAGGGGTTTCTTCTCCAGAGGGCTCAAGCCACTGGCACCAAGCAGGTTGTCTCAGTAGCAGGTGATTTGGATGGAGCCCATTGCAGCCATTCTGTATCTCAGCCCACTTTGCTTTCTTTTTTTTCCCCCCTGTAACTCAAGTTATTTCAAAGCACTGTGGATTTTTTCTTGTTCTCTTGTCCACGCATTTATGGGTGCAGTTTCACAAATGACATTCTGAAGTTGCCCTTGTTAATTTATCTCTGCCTTACCCCTCAGTACTTTCTTCTTTTGAAAGGTAAAGACACACAGCACTAGGCTGTAAGCTCTTGGGTACTTCCTGTGCTGCACACAACTGGCATTGACGCTGCTGGCTTATTCTTAACTCCCTCTTACCCATGTAGGAGTGTACAGGAGCTGAGCACATCAGTGCTGTGCAGCATTCCCTGTGCATGTCCTCATGTCCTGCCAAGGTTTGGCTGTGCAGAACCCAAGTAAACAGGCCTGTACATGAGTGACAAGAAGCAACTTGCAGGGAAATTCCTGGGTTTCTGCACAGCCCAGCAGGCAAGGCAGTGGACTCTGTGTGTGTACTTGAGCAGCTGATCATCCAGGGGGCTGGGCTGAAGACTGTCTGAATTTATCCCGTTGATCAGTCTGGGGCGCACTAAGAGCGTAACCCCTCTAATCCTTCTCAAAGTCATCTGAAACTAATCTTAATCAGGCCTCAAAAGTGAAAATCTCTTCCTTGAGCCCTGAGCCCGGGGTTGTTTGTGCCTTGTGTCTCCCAGTGCCACTTGCTGTGTCCAGCAGTGCCCCTGAGTGCAGTGCTCAGCCTGCAGTGCCTCATGAGAGCCCACCTGCAGTCCGAGGTGCAGGACTTACAGCAGTGTGTCCTGTTGAGCCTATTGCTGCCAGCAGAGAGAGCTCTGCAGGACAGGGGCAGCTGGTAGACGTTCATTTTCCCCCCAAACCCACAGTTTTTGTTTTGAATATTCCACGTTAATTATTTCATTGATTCCCCCCAGATTTTACAGCGAGTTGACTCTTGATGTGTAACAGTCTGAACTCTCAGAGTGGTGCCTGCTGCAGCCTGTTGGAGCCGTTGTCTGCTGCTCCACTTCCTGCAGTCAGCGCAGAGGTTCCAGGTCTGGAGACACACGCTGTGTTCAGTTCCCACCTCCACAGACCAACCTTGCCAGGGAACTATAAGGAGCCTTTCAGGGTCTGAGGATGGCTAAAAAGGTGCTTGCTTCTCACAGGCACCTTCACATGCCCCAGGTGCATGCTACATGTCACTGTTCTCCAAATGAGACATGCTGGCAGGTTCTTCTGTGCCCCTGTCCATATGGGTGTGCTGTTTCGTTTTGCTTTTGCTCAGTCTTGTTTCTCTGTCTTGCTTCAGTGTGTAACCCAGCCCTCTGCTTCATCTCTAGGTAAGCAAATGATTGAGACTTACTTTGACTTCCGCCTTTACCGCCTCTGGAAGACCCGCCAGCACTCTAAACTATTGGATTACGATGATATTTTATGATCTGGAGAAGACTTTGCAAGAAGTTGTTGATCACCAGTGTCCAAGAAGTCATGCTTATTGCAGAGAGACTCTTTTATTGGCACAGGGAGCCCTACAGGAGGCTGCAGTGCTAAAGGGAGGGAAGAAGGAGCCCTCGGAAGTGGATCGGGAAGAAAGTCTCCTGGGTCAAGAGAGACTGGAGGGGAAGGGGTTTGACGCCTCGCTGGCCTCGGGTCAGAGCCGTGGTGTCTCAGGAGGAGCTGTGTGAAGTGAGGACAGGATGGAGTTCCTTGCAGAACTGAGCTGTTTTGGGTCAGAATGGGCCAGATTTGATTCCAGGTCCTTTTAAAGACTTTTAAAGCTCAGGTTTTCTTACAAAAAATAAAAATAAATTACCCGTGCACTACAATGAAGAAGTGACCAGAGCACAGAGGAAGGAAGGTTTTGTACTCATGGGACCTTCTGTGCCTGGGGATCTTGGAGAGCAAGGACTGCTACACCTACTCCTGCAGGCTGACATCAAGACGATCCAGTGTCAATGTGAATATACTGGAATATAGAATTGAAGTCTAACTTTTTTTGGTTTTGTTTAATAGAAAATAAGTGCAATTTTTATAGAGAGGAGGGAGAAACCCCTCCTGGTATTTAATTAGTTAAAAACAACACACCAGTAACCAATAGATGAGGTATTTTTGGTCTGCTTGAAAATATATTCAGAATGGTAATATATCTTCTGTAGACATATTTAATCACCAGCAAACATGGTTTTAACGTAACCTAGCAGACCCTGCATGTCTGCTGCATTGATTAATCCGGTTTGGTTCATCACTTTCAGAGTAGCTGTGTTGCACAAATTGTATGTGCTCTCACGAATGTATATTTCTCCTCCAGTTAGACACAACTTTGTTACTTTCTATTTTGCTGCTTGCAAAACTATGTAACTTTAGTTTTGCTGAAATATTTTAGGTTAGAAATACGGTACTTGGCTGGGAAGCCTCGGCCAGGTTCACTATGATATAAAAATGAAGTAGAAATTAATAGCCATGGTAATTGTTCACGCCAGTATTTTGCAACGTGTTGAGATGGGCTCGTTGGGGGTGCTGTGTTGAGCAGTGAGGGTTCAGGCCATCAGACACCCTCCCAGGAGGTTGGGAAGAAATGCTTCCTGAAGAGTTCAGCACGGGTTTGTAGCATGAGATTGAATCTTCCCTGTGTTCACTTGATTGCAAGTTGTTTGGGCGTAGATCTCCTCTTTTCAGTGCTAGAAAGACCTGTTTGTTGGGCAGAGCTGCTCACATCCCTTCCTGTGCAGGGCAAAGCAAACGCAGGGTTTTGTTGCTGTGGTTTGAGAGCCCAGATTTGTACTTGACATTTGAGGGATCTATTTTGGAATAGATTTCCTTTGTGTTCCTTTAGCACAGGGACTGATTTTTGTTTTGGGAGGGGTTTGGTTTGGTTTTCTCCATCTGCAGCTCTTCAGAGGACAACTCAATACCACTTGCAGTCCGTGCAGGTCACCGGCTCTCCTGGGAGGGGATACACTCCATTTCTTATATAAGTAAAATGTACTGGAGGTGAACAGGGAGGATTAGGGTTGTTTTCCAG
This sequence comes from Lagopus leucura, assembly GCF_019238085.1. Taxonomy (NCBI): domain Eukaryota; kingdom Metazoa; phylum Chordata; class Aves; order Galliformes; family Phasianidae; genus Lagopus; species Lagopus leucura. The sequence goes on along the minus strand of NW_024962275.1, from coordinate 8,585,371 downwards.
GTTAGGATTGTTTTCCTGATTTCCTGGGGCCTAAATTATCAGATTGTGACGTGATGGCAAATATGTGTACAGACGTTGCTTTAAATACTTGCAAAAAGCAGTAGTTGTTCTGATCTGTAGAGTACTCCTTCCCTCTGTGATGTGTGTGGTGTAATCCTGGGGGCAGGCTGCTGGCTGGAACTGCTGAACCCTGTACATTTAGAGCAGTTTCGTAGCAAAACTTTTGAAGAAAGAATGTACATATGGTGTGTAAAGGGAGGAATGGTTGGAGAGAGGGAGAGGTTGGAGCCGTGAAGGCAGCGCATTGAACCAAACAGCTCACAGCTGCTTCTCTGCCTGCTGGGCTCCAGCCCCTGAGCTGGCTGGGTTTCCAGACCTGCAGTGAAGGGGACAGGCTGTGACTTTTGGCAGAAAATGCCAGATCTAAACCCCAAACCCACATGGATACCAATTGTCTGTTCCTTAGCGTGGCAGCCTCCACCAGCTGTGCTTGTGAGAGGTGGGAGCCACAGGTTCAGAAAGCAAAATCACGTGTTATTTAGAGTGTGGTCGTGGCAGGATTAAAATGCTGATACAAAATTCTCCCTTTGTGACCCTTTTGCCTCCTATGGTTATTGCTCCTAACTGGAGACTGACAACTTGTTCTTCCTCTTTCTTTTCTGAAGTGAAATCCCAATTCGGTGAACTTGGTAGCATGGATGTAGCATTGTGGAACTATTGAAAACCTTCTATATCTGGGAAAGGGCCCATTTATGTCCCCACTTCAGTGATTTGTCTGTACAATTATTGTGTATCTATTAGCACTGACCACTTGTGGAACTCGGGTTGCAAAGTAGAAAGGTGTTTCTTGCATAAGCACTGTAGGAAGATGTGTGTTGGAACAAGCAGCACGCGCTGTTCTGGTGCAGCTGACTGTGGTGCAGTGCAATGACAAACTGACTGCGTTCCTCTCTTTTCCAAAGATCTATAATCAACATAGCTTGTGATGTTTATGACATGAGTGTATTGTTTCTGTTGTAGCATTCTTTTGACTCGAGAGATGAAACACTCTCAAAGCTGTGACTGGGGAGACAGCAGAGTGTTGATGTTTTCTGTGCAAGTAGCGTCATTGAAGCGTTGACTGTTTAGATGGAAAAAAAGGAATTCTTCCCCTTTTAACCTCTTGAATTTTGTAAGCGGCTGCTGGGGGGAAAAGGAGTCAGCAGAGAATAGGGTGGGAAACAAACAAGTGTAAGCATTACAAATAGAGCCTGTGACTCCTCAGCAGGACCAGCCTGCACAGGGTGACCTGTGTGCATGCTGCTGGCGGAGCCGAGTGCAGTCTGTCCTGCCCAAGGCCTCTCTGTGCTTCCTCCAGCTTTGAACTGCGCTGTTGGGATGCATCTGTCTGAAGCCATGGAACTGCTTTGCTCACACACACTAATTGCTGTTTGAGCTGGAGCTGCCATGTAAGAAAGGGGATCCTGGGGAGCAGCTTGCAGCATGGTTGTGCCCACGTTAACCTGCTCTTCTGGGGGATCTGCAGCCCTTCTGCTGCGCTGTGCTTTGGGCTCTGCCCCAGCACGGCCATTCTGCTTGCCTGCTGCTCCTGCAGCTCCAGGGGTTGGATTTGCCCTTAGCAGGGGCTGGAGAAACCATGATGTGCAGTGCAAGTCCTGGTTAACCTGGAGAGAAGTGGGATAAACTGGAATAGCTACATGGGAGCACCTCAGCAAAGTGCAGGCTGTGACTCCAGCCCTTTACTTACCCTTCCTACTGAGGAATGCCAATAGAGAGCTCTGCTGGGCTCAGACTGGGAGCAGCCCTGGCAGCTCGGTCGCCTTGCTCCAGAAGCTGGGGATGCCCATCTCTTTGGTTGTAGCACTTGTCCTGTACAGGGCTTCCTAGAGAGGCTTTTCTCTTCTCTATTGGCTGGGAAGGACGAAAAGGAAGAGAAATTGGTGCCCTAAGGGACAGAGAAAGTCAGAAAACTGTTACAGCTTTTTGCATCTCTCCTCACACTGCAGCTTCCTTTGCAACTGACCTCCAGGCCTGGGATGGCAAACGAATGAATTAGCAGACCAGCCCTGCTATTGCATTAAACCCATAAAATCATACCAGTCTGTGTAGCTCCAGAGAAACATCTGACTGCAGAAGGCAAACAGCCTGTCCTGGCCCTGCTGTGTGTGCTGTGGGCTCCCACTCTCCACCTCCGAGCACCTCAGGAGCTCCCTGAGCCTCATCCCATGCCCCTGGGGAGCTCTGCTTGCCTCCCAGCAGCGCTGCTTTGCTGAGAGCACTCTGGAAATGAATTTGTCCCTCATTTCTCAGCCTGGACTTGTCTGGAGCTGCACACAGGTTTCCTGCTCCAGAGGCTTCTGGGCAAAACATCTGTCTGTGCTTTCACGTCACCCCTCGAGGCAACATCACCATTCTGTGCTGCGTTTGCATCTCCAGCTCTTGGCACATATCTGCTCTGCAAATAGCTGCTGCTGCTTCGGGACACTGCTGTGTTAGTGAGCTGTGGCTGTGGGTTCCTCTTCCCAGGGCTCTGCTGAGGGTGACTGCAAACACTGCTTCATCGCCTCCAGGCAGCACGAGTTGGGGCGGTCAGAAGAGCAGAAGGCAGTGATGCTGAGCAGCCCCAGCACGGTGAGAGCTGCAGGTGGCATCCTGAGCCCAGGCCCTGCCAGGAGGCGCACAGCAGACTCGCTCTGCTTGCTCTCTGCATAAACATTCAACTCATCACAACCCACAGAATCACAGAATGGCCCGGGTTGGAGGGGACCTCAAGGACCATAAATCTCCAGCCCCCCTGCCACAGGCAGGGCCACCAACCTCCCCATGTAACCCACTTTAGGAGTGACGCATGCATGCATTACCCGCGGTGCTTCGCTTCAGGATGCGATGTTACTAACATTCAAAAATAATCCTTCCAGGCCCTTTGGCAATTGGCACGGGTTGCCATGCAGCAGAGGCTGTGCCGGGTTGTGCTGTGCAGCCCCACTGCCAGCAGCAGGAAGCAGATCTGCAGCCACACGCTGAGCTGAGTCACTCTGTGCTGGTTTTCCTGATGTTCACTGGACCTGGTGATGCAGGCAGACCTTCCTGCAGGGTGACACACTGATATCCTCCCTGGGGACATGGACAGGCAATGCCATCTTCTAAGCCATCTATAAAAATAGAGTACTTTGTGATCTGTGCTCTGTCCCACCAATCACTGAGCATCTGCAGCCATCTGTGTCTTTCATGGCACTGTGTTTTATTTCTCAGGCGTGGAAACTCAAGCCAAAGTCAACTGGAAACTGTTACGGTTTTGATGAGAAATCAGCCTGCTGCTAACTGTGTTTGCTGGAGTTGAGTGAGTACATGGGTGGTTTAATGGCTGTGAACCTGACAGTGACTGCTGTTATCCAGGGTAATTGTGCTGAGCGATCAGCAGGATGGCAGGGCTGGCTGTCTAACCTCCCAGCTATAGGAACTGGTAGCTGCTTTGATTCAAAGGTAAATTCTGCACTTCCCATCAGCGTGCAAAACCTGGAAGACTGGAAGTAATAAAATTACGGACATCAAAGTCCATATCTGATCCATATCTTATATTCTCTGAAGAGAAAATAAGTTGCATTTTTTCCATAAATATTGAGTACATCTCAAAGAACTAACACAACCTGGTAATTTTTCACATCATGGTACTGATTTTAGAGCATCCTTAAAACTGAAATATGTAAGGACGTATAGAAAGCATCTAGGGACTTGTGATGTAGTGATGGTCAGGCAGCAGCGCTTAGTTAATGTGCTCTCTGCATCCAGACCAGCTGATGGTTACGGCAGCAGCAGTGGCCCCAGATACATTCCCAGCAGCAGAGCTACGTGTGCTCCCCTTCTAACAGCACAGCCCATCGTGTGAGCTGCTGAGTGTGAGCAATAAGCTGCCAGCACAGCACCTCCCCTGCCCCTGCTGTCATTGGTTTTTGTGTGTCTGACAGTCATCTTCCCATGGCTGTGTGTAGGTGTGATGAGCTGTATGCAGGGATGATCCTTACCTGGGGAACGGGACTGCAGCAGTGCTGAGAGGGCTGTTGGCATGGGGATGTGTTGCTGGCTCAGGACAGCACAGGTACACACAGGTGGTGTTCAAAAAGCTTCAAGGGAGAGTGGGGGGCTGTTGATTTTGGGGTCTGCAATCAAAAGTCCTGCCGGTGCAGAGCTGGGAATTCGAGTACAGCACAGGAATCCTTACCCTGACTTTTGAGATGCCCTAAAGCCATCTCAGACACACACAGCAGGGTGAGGTGCTCTGCATGGGGGCGCTGCTCACTGTGCAGGCCATGTCCCTGTGCTCCCCCTGACTCTGCTTGCCAAATGAGACCTCCCTTTATTGGGCTTTGAGCTGGGGAGGGCTGTAGGAACCAAGCGAGCTCTGTGTGCCACAATGCAGGGAAATGCACTGGAATTGTACCTACGTGAGCACCAAGGGGCCACAGATTTTCCACTGTGTGCTTCCTGTTGTTCTTTAACAACACTGTTCCTGGAATTGGGCGACTTCAGCTGTGATGCCAAGCAACAGCCACAGCGAAAACCGTGCTTGCAGGCCTGGGAGGTCAGTGTACTTTTAATATCTCAACTATTTCTGCAGAGTTCAGACAGCAGTTCTCATTTCCAGTTCCTTCGCTCAGCTGGTCGGAGTTGCAGATGTCAGCCCCAGGATGGAGGGCTGTGCTGGCTGCAGGCAAAAGCTGTCTGAAGGGAGAGTCTGGAAAATGGAGCTTGCCACCTGTGAGCTCAGCAGGCCCCACACCAGCAGGCTGCTCCCTGGGGAGGAGGAAGGAAGCTGTTAGCACGGCCGGGCTGCAGGCGGCTCTGTGCTGGGAGCAGCCCTGTGCCGCGCAGGAGCCCACTGCCGCCCGTAGCGTTCCTCTGAGCCTATCTGCTGCTTTGTGTGTGATAAGCAGGTTTCCATGACGTGAATGTTTCTAGATTTTAAGATGTGATTTAATAAAAAGTGACGTTTCTGGGAAAGCAGGTTTTCTCTTTTTTTTCTTTCTTTTTTTTTTTTTTTCTTTCTTTTGTTGTTCTCTGGCTGAGTTGGTAAGCCCAAGAAATGCCACCTGGCAAAAGCGTGTGCTGTGCCAGCAGAGAGGGAGGAACCGGCGCCAGGCACTTCTGAAAGGCAGCAGAGAGAGAAATGCTGAAAAGTAAAGAGCAGAGCCAGGGCGAGCACCGTGCCCTGGGGAGCAGCACGGGGAGAAAAGCAAAAGCTGTCAGTGCTTTCAATGAGGGACACTGAGGGGGAGGCAGATCCTGCGGTGGGGACAGAGTGAAGACATTCAGCACACCTGGGAGGATGGAAGACATCAAGTTCCATCAGCCACTGTCTGTTGGACTTGAAGTGAGCAGCTGCGGTCCCAGCCTCCGGCTGTGAGCTCTCCCTTTATCTGCATTGCTGAAATGTGTGCTCAGGTGTGTTTGCCTTTCGCCAAGTGCCATAACTGCAGCCCCTCTAAGCACACAGAGCTGCGCTCCCGTCCTTCGCTGCCGTCCTTTAGGGCACTGTTGCTCTTTCTGGGATCTTTCAGCAGCTGTGTCTGCATCCTCCCCATTTGGAAACATTGCTGTCCATCTTTCGGCAGTGGCAGAGGATGGAAATCACTTCCACCTCCCCACCACCACCTGTGCCAGAGAGCTGGCCCTGTTCTCCTTCACCAGTCACCGGTGCCCTGAGTAACCTGTTGGCCAGAAATCCTGCCTTTATTCCTTATTCCGGAGCCATTTAATCTCCATACTGCACTGTTTTTAAATCAGTGTCACGGGGTACAAAGCCAAACACATTGCAGAAGCCCAGATGCAAAGGGTTATTTTTATCTCTCACCTTCTTCCCTCTCTCCTCACGCAGGTGACGTGGGGACATGCCCAGGGCCGTGCAGGCGGATTTTCACACTGCCCCATAACAAAGGGCGAGGAGGGGGAAATCACACACATCTGAGTCCTGCTGCTCAGCTCCCTCCCTGCTTTCTCCACACCTGGCTGCACCTGGGCTTGTCCCCATGCATCCTATCAGTGCCAGCTGCTGGGTGTGGGCCTGGCGCTGACGTACCAGACACACTGCGTCCTGCTGCTGCCTGCACAGCCACGCAGCTATGCTGCACAGTGGCACTCTGCCATCACACAGCCCGGGCCCTGTCCCCTGTCAGTGTCACACCTGGGTTTTGTAATCGAGCGTTTGTGCCAGAATCTGAGAGCTGAATGGGATTCCCAGGAGCCTCTTAGTGAGGGTGCTCAGCTGCTGCTCCAGCAGAATCCAGAGGTGTAAATGCAGCGATGGGGATCAGCTCCAGGGCGTTCAATAGTTGGCCAAGTTTCACTTTCCAGTCCCTCATGCTGTTTCAGGCTCGGCCTAGAACAAAGGCAGTTGATGGGAACTATGATAGAAGGCCCCACAATTCTTGCTGGCAGGGGAGGAATTGAATAACGGCTGGGTTTTTTTCCACCAAGGCTGGAGGGCACACAACAAAACCACCAGATGTCAGCTTCAGTCCCCACAAAGGGAGACGTTTCCTTTGTACCAGGTGCAGATCAACCGTGGGATTCATTATTTCGGGATTTGTGGGCTTTACATGGGCTGAAAACCCAACAGACAAGACCATGAAAGAGAAATCCACTGAGATCCACAAGTACAAAGGCACATTGTTGGCTCTGTAAGTGCCTGAGCCATGAGTCACCCCAGGAAACGTCACTGCCTGCTGCCCTGTCCTCAGGCTCAACCCAGGGCACCGCTGTTGGATGCCGTGAGGGCTGCCATGCAGGACGGCACACTGAGAGGCGTGTGCAAACTTTAAACCAGCCTTGTGTTATTAAAGCTTAACTGCTAAGAGCTGCTTCCTTCCGTCGAGCTTGGGCTTGCACACGCAGCCAGGCAGCAGCAGAGGTGGACGTTGGACCCTTTCCAGCACAATGGCAACGTTGGCAATAAAACTCCAGCAGCCGCTCACTTCCAGGTCTGGTTGAATGTGTGCAAATTGCTCCGTTTTGTCTCAGGAGTGCAAAGGTAGAACCTTATCAGCAGGAGGCAACGTTCCTTCCAGTAAGCAGGGCTGTATCTGAGGTGGTGAAGCACCCACGTTGTGCTGGGGTGCGGCTCCGTAACGCCCCAGCAGGCTGGGACTGAACGGTTCTGGGCAAAGGTTGTTCACGTCACCGCGTGCCGTTCCCCTCCGCGCCTCACAGCGGAGGATTTCAGCACACAGTGTTATCTGAGGCATGGAAAGCCCTGAGCTCCCAATTGTTTCCTGATCTCACAGACTTCCCAACGAAACGTGGTGGCAGCTGATAACAGGCTGCCTGGAAGCAGAGCACTGGCCATGCTTTTCTCTGTGCTTTTGAGTGGAGCAGCGATGGCAGAGCAGTGAAAGCAGCACAAGAACTGTTTTCCTGTGCTCCTGTCTGATGTCCTGCAGTGCCCACTTTCCTCGGCTTGGTCCTGCTCCTCACTGCCTTCCCCAGCCATGCCTGCTGCCCACAGCACAGAAACCTCACTGCCTCATTCAGAGCTTTCCTTAAAATGCTTCTTAATGTTGCTCTGATGCCCACCTTGGGTTCCTTTCCCTTGACGCCCACTTACTTTTGCTCTTTCTCAGACCACAGCTGAGCCGACAGTGGGGTGATGCTCACACACACCTCTCATCCCCTTCCTCCTCGGCTGCTCCTTCTTGTGTTCCTCCTAAATGGCCCAGTCTAGGGCCCAAATTATAGGAAAAAAATAACAGATTTGGGTTACTTTTTTTCTTTGGTTGACTTATAGAATCGTGAAGGTTGGAAACGACCATTGAGAGCACCAAGCCCAACTGCAGCCCACTCCCACCATGCCCACCAACCATGTCCCTCAGTGCCACATCTCCACGCTCCTGGAACACCTCCCCCCCTCCCCAGGCAGTCTGTTCTGTTGCATCACCTCTCTTTTGAGAAGGATTTTTTCCTAATACCCAACCTGCACCTCGCATGGTGTAACTGAAGGCCATTGCCTTTCACCCTATTGCTGTTGCATGGGAAAAGAGGTCGGATCTCCACCTGGCTACAGCCTCCTGTCAGGGGGTGCAGAGAGCAACAAGGCTTCCCCTGAGCCTGCCCTCGGTGGGGTAACGTGCTGTGGTTCTGGGCAGGGTGGATGAGCACCAGGACCTGAGAACGTGTGGCCTTTGGAAGCAAAGTTCGGGGCACATGGGACCCATCGTGGTGCATGGAGTCCCGCGTGGTTGTGAACGCCCTGCTGGGACAGTTTGCTTGAGATCAGCCACCAGCGGGATCCACAGGGCTGCGTTTGAGGGCCAGTTCTCTTTAACGTTTACCAATGACACTAAATTGAGAGGAGCCACCGAGTCCCAGCAGGGCAGAGAGAACTCGCGGGCAGTCCTGGACGGACTGGAGGGCCGGGCGGGTCGCCGCTCTCAGCCGTAGGGTTGGGGCGGGCGGTGCCGCCCGCTCCCGCTCTCGGTATTCCATCACTCCGAAGCCGCCCCACAACCGGTCGGCTCCGTCCCTCCCGGCCGCAGGGAGCGCCTTCCGCACCGCCCGGGGCCGCGCTGCCCTCCCGCCCTCGGGGCCGCCCGCCCCGCCCCGCAGGACGGCCCGGGGGCGGCGCTGCGCAGTGCCCGGCTCAGGTGCGGCGGGAGGAGGAGGAGGACGACGGGGAGGACGCGGCGGCCGTGCGCGGCAGCGCCCCGAGAGCCGCCGCCATGAGCAGCGCGGAGCCGCCGCCGCTCGGTGCCGGGCCGCGGGCGCAGCCCGCCTGGAAGAGGGAGATCCTGGAGCGGAAGCGGGCCAAGCTGGCCGGAGCGGCCGCCGGAGAGACGGAGTCCGCGGCGGCGGCGGTTCGGGGCCCGGCGGGGACGGGCGAGCGGCTGGTGGTGGCCGAGAGCTTGGGCCCGCTCCGAGAGAACCCCTTCATGCGGCTGGAGAGCGAGCGGCGGCGGCTGCGGCGGGGGCTGCCCGGGCACGGCCCCGAGGCGGCGCGGCCGCTGCAGCAGCTGCTGGAGCTGTACAGCGCCGTGCCGGGCATCCGCACCATCCGCGCCGACAACATCCTCATCATCGAGTCGCAGCCCGACGCCGCCGCCTGCTTCGCCGACGGGGAAGCGCCGTCCGGGCGCCGCCGCGATCCCCCCGCCGCGTCCCCTCCGCGCCGTCCCGACCCGCTGCGGGAGCTGCTGGCCCGCCGGGGAGCGGCCGTCGCCGAGATCCGCGCCGACCAGGTCCTCATCTACGAGGCGGCCGAAGCGCAGGAGCCTCTCGAGGCCGCCGAGCCGGGCACCGTCAGCCGCCTCCTGGAGAAGTTCGGCCAGCGACCGCGGGGCCGCCGTCGCCGGGGCGGGGAAGCGCCGGCCGGGGCCGCTCCCCCTCCGGCGGCTCCGGGCTCCCCGCGCTCCTCGGCTCCCCCCAAAGCGGCGCCGACCTCCCCCCGCCCCTCGGTCCCGAAGGCCGCCCCGACCTCCCCCCGCGCCGCTTCTCCCCGCGCTGCGGCCCCCCGACCGCTGCCGCCCCCCCTCCCCCGGCCGGCTGCCCCCCAGCCCGCGGGTACCCAGGCGGTCCCGGTGTCCCCCAGGGCTGCGACCCCACCGGCAGTCCCCATCTCTCCCCCCGCCCCCATGGCTGCGCCCAAAGCCGCAGTTCCCCAGGCCAACTGCTTCCTCCACAAGATCGGCTCCAACTCCTTCACTGTGGCCCCCCGGGGCCTGCCCCCCCCCAGCCGCGTCCCCCAGTCTCCCCCCAGCCGCGTCCCCCAGTCTCCCCCCAGCCACGTCCCCCAGTCTCCCCCCAGCCGTGTCCCCCAGTCTCCCCCCAGCCGCGTCCCCCAGCCCACCACCCGGAGCGTGCCGCCCAAAGGGCCGCCAGTGCCATCCACCAGCGCTGCCAATGCCAGGAGGCCAAAGCCGGAGGAGGTTGAAGTGGCTGCATCACCCCCGCCCAGTGCCAGTCTGGCCCCCGGTGCCACCCAGCCTCTCTCTGCGTTTGCCCCTCGGGCCGGGGGCTCCTTTGAGATCCACCCGGCCCCCAGGCCTGACCTGGCTGCCATCCCTGCTCACGACCTGCAGGCGCAGGCCTTGGCCAAGCTGCGCCTGAATTCACGCAACTCCTTCCTCTTTGTGCCCCGCCGGGAGGGTGGCACAGCTCTGCCTGCTGCCCAGAGCCATGCAACGGGACCATCACCACCACCATCCCCGCAGCAGAAAGTACAGAAGGAGCCCCCACGGGTTTCCGCTCCGGAGCAGGAAGAGCCGATCGCTTCCCCGCCGGCGCCTCTGGATCCGTCGGTACCTGTGACTTACATTGATGACATTGTGGAGCCGGACAGCGGGGAGCTCTCCCCGAGGGCTGTGAGGACAGAGAACTTGGATCAGCCCAGAGGAAGCGGCCCCGAGCTGGAGATGGAGATTTCCTCTGTGCCCCTCTACAGACCACACTCCCCCGGGCTCCATCAGACGGGAGGTAACACCTTCACTGTGGTGCCCAAAAGGAAGCCCGGTGCCTCGGGGCCGCAGGGTCTTACTGAGGCTGGTGGGAGGCCTCAGCAGGAGGAAGAGGAGGAGGATGAGGAAAGCAAAGGAAGAAGCAAAGCTGTAGAGAACGCTGATGGGCCCCAGGTGGGGACATCCCATAAAAAGCGCTACCCCACGGTGAACGAGATCGAAGTGATCGGCGGGTATCTGTCCCTGGAGAGGTCCTGCATGAGCAAGACGGGCTCCCGCCGCAAGAAGGTAATGGCCTGGGGCACTGCTCTGAGCAGGGAGGCCCGAAGCAGCTCCTCACTGCCCTTGGTGTGGCTTCTTGCAGATGTTCTGCTGGGCAGGGAGGTGGGCAGCTTGGGGTGGTGTGCGCTCCGTGGTAACCACAGGGCCTCTCCTGCAATCTCTTCTTGGAGATACAGTGACAGAAAGTGAACTGACTGGGGGATGTAGGATTGGAGGAGAGCTGTGCGAGTGGAATGGCTGTGGCTGTCCCTCAGCCCTCGCTGTGCTGTGTGCACTGAGCTCCCAAGGATTGCTGGAGTAGCAGAGCACAGTGCCCTCCTTGGATTAGGGATCTATTGATAGAGGCTCAGGAATTAGGTCTCTATTAGGCAGAAAGAGATGAGCGCCAGTTTAACTCCTCCTGATGGGATTATGCCACCTGCCTGCTCTGTGGGACAGCAGCTGCCTCTCAGCTCTCAGACATGCAGGGTTCACCCATTGATTGGAGTTTCCTAAACTAAGAGTTCACACAGCTTCACAAAACACGTTGGGATGTGATGGAGGCACAGCATGCTGGCAGAGCTGATGTGCTGAGATGTAGGCGTGAATTGTTCTGCTTACCATAATGACAGGCAGCACAGGCACTGTGTCACTACAGACCCTGATTTCTGGGTTTGTGACATGTTTTTCCATAGCAGGCAGAGCTGTTTGACATTCCGTTACCTGAATTCCACGAGGGTTTGATGGACTGAATCCACACAGGTGCCTGAGGCACTGAGCAGCACAATGCGAGGGAATCCTTTGAATGGGATTCATCTCATTTGGGAGAGAGGCGGCGAGTGCTGTTCCTCTTGGCTTAATGTTCTTAAGTTCCTTCATAGGAGCTATCAGCAGGTATTAATTAAGGCAGGTGGCAGATCTGAAGCATGAGAGCTGTGCAGCAGAACAGGAAATCTGCTCAGGTGTTGCCATCCTTTAAGCAGTACAAAAAGGAGGAAGAGAGGTGAGGACAAAGCTAGTGCAGCGTGTTGTTGGAGGTGGACAACACTGCAGAAGGACACACAGGAGCCCTGGCACCTCCATCCCTGGGGCTGTTTGAATGCATGCTCTGATCCACTTGGACCTGCTCCAGGCAGGACTTTGGGAGAGAGACATCCAGAGCTCTTTCCCAGCCTGAGGTACTGTGTGTGGCTCTTTCGCAGCTGTTGTGTCTGCAGAGTGTTGGCTTTGCGTGATGTTGGAGCCGTGGCAGTGGCTGTCTGCTCGGCAGGCGTCTGGGAGATGAAGGGCAGTGATGCTGCAGGGTTTGTGCACATCAGCAGTGGAGCTTGCTAAGGGTTGTGGGGGTGTTCTGTGTGGGAGCTTGCAGAGATCTCACTTCTGAGAGAGAGGTTAAAGGCGAAGGAATGATGAACTGTCGCAGTGCAGAGGCTGAAATAAATGCAAAAACCCTTTAGGAAAGGAGGCCCAGGCTTTGGAGAGCCTTGAGTTCCTGGGTGAGATGCAGCCTTGCTGTGGCTGCGCGTGGGTTTTGTGCCCGCTCCTTTCCCTGCACAGAGCATGGTGTGACTGCAGCCAGGATCTGGGGGATGCTGTACCAAGTGGAAAGAGTTCTGTTTACTCTTAACCTAGAGGATGTTTGTGGCTTTTACTCTGGATAATGAGGCTGAGTGTTGATGCCTGAAAAGGAAGGAGTTTGCATGAGAACGCATTCCTTGGTCTCTTCCCAAGAGATTGCTGTGTGTCGTCAAGGCAACCGGCCAAAAACAAGAGTTGTGTTTTGTAGATATGTTAGGCTTTTCAGAAACTTGGTTTTGGTCTGAGCTGGGCAGGAGCAAACATTTCTGTGTGCTCGCATTGGGCTGCTGAGCCACCCATCCCTGCAGGCTGGCCCCAGCCCATCCTGGTGGCTCTGGGTGCCAAGCCCTGCTTGCGGCCTCTCTGTGCTCTGGGTGCTGCTGCTGCTGCTGCTGCTCAGGGCCCTTTGGAAATCAGCTTTATTGCTTCTTTCAGATGCCTCAAGTGTGCAAAGCGACTCTTTGTTTTGGGGCTGGGGCTGTCTACTCCAACTGGACAGTGAGCTGGTGGTGGGAGGAGAAGTGCGAGGGGGATGGAAGAGCTGCCCCAGCTCTTTAGTAGAGGCAGCTTGAGCGGCTGAGGTGGGACAGGCGTTCACTGAGCTGTGATGGTGAACGTGGGGTTGTGTGGGACCAAGGGGGGTAGAGACCTCACTGCGCTCTCAGTGGGGAGTGGGCTGCCTGTATGGGCAGGAGGCTGAATGCTCATCTTCCTGCACGTCTGTCCCAGGGCCATGAGGATCTGTCCCTCTGCTCTGTGGCCATTCCAAGAGACCTCTCTACGTGGCTCTGGGCAGCCTGGTCTGGCGGCTGGTGATCCTGTGCATGGCAGGGGGTTGAAACTAGATGATCGTTGTGGTCCTTTCCAACCCAGGACATTCTGTGATTCTATGGTATCACCTTCAGTGCAGGTGCAGCAGTGCGGTGGCTGCGGGAGAGGCTGGCTGAGCTGTCAGCTCGGGCAGTGAGGACAGGATACGTGCACAGGGATGGGAGGAGACCTACTGACCCTTGTTCTAAATGAGGCACCGGGGAGAGGATGCAGAGCGTGGCTGTGACCTCTGTTCAGTGCTCATCTTCATCCTCCCTCATGGCAGCGGAAGGGAGGAGACGTCGGTCTGCCAGCAGCCCCAGGTGCAGCCTTGCTGCAGGGTGTGGATCTTTTGGATCTCTGAGGATAAAATTTGGCTTGGGTGAGTTGACAGGAAGCAATCCTTGGTTACGTGCCAAAATAACGTACCTGGGGTTGTCAGCATGGTAGGAATCTGAGTTTCTGTGCAATGAGGCTTGTTGGAGTGAGTGCTGGAGGAGGACTGCCAGCTGCTGGGCCTGGTGGGGAGCCCACAAGTCTGTCTGGCTTCAGGCTTTGTGCTTTAAGCATGATGGAGTTTGGGCTTGCCCATGAAGTCCTGCACACACAGAAGATGCTCGGGCTGTGCTCATCCCTTATGTCTCATCAGGTTCATCCCCAGACCCAGTTTTTGCCCTTTTGGGGATGCTTTAGGAAAGGTGACCTCTAAGCCAGGCATCCGAGCCCTGTGGGTTTCAGGGTGTGAGAGCCAGCAGGCACCACGTTATTACTGGAAGGTGAGCAGCAGCTTTGTGCAAACAGGGCTTACAAGAGCAAGATGAGTGGGATCCACATAGTTGGAACCAAACGCTCTGCAAAATTGCCTCAAATACTGTAGTTTAGCCAAATTTTCAATGTTTTGAGCAGCTTCAAGCTTGAATGTGGCATGCAGGTACCCACGTGAATGTCTGTTGGACGGTTACTGCAGACATCCCTCAGCCTTTCAGCATGGGCAGCGTTGGGCAGCAGTTCTGTTGGTCTGACCTGCTGAGCTCCTCGCTCCGCAGCTTTCCATCTGCTCACTTCTGGAGGTGGTTGGTGAGAACCAGCTGTGGGCTCAGGATGCTGGCAGGGGTGAGCACCTCCAGTGGTTGCCCAGAGCTGTTTGCAGCAAGCCTGTGCCATGTGGGATTGAATTGGTGGCAGCTGCTGGCAGTGCTGCTTGCAAGGTATGGCACAAATAGGTTTGCCGGGTAGTGAAAGCAGGAATTTGTCTGCAGAAATCTGATGGAGATTCCTTCCCCCCTGTATTTTGGAAGGCTCAAGTCAAAGATTGGTTTTATTGACCTTTTTGAGAGCCTGTGCCTTGCCATTTTCTGTTTCTCGCACCTGTGCTGTGCTGTGCTGTGCTGTGCTGGTGGCACTGCATTTGCCACCTTTAAGGAGGGGCTGTTGGATGTGTCTGACTGGAATGTGTTGAATTTTTGGTAGGTGAGGTCAGCAGTGGTGAGTTCTGCTCAGAAAGTTTCTGCATGTCTGAGCTCAGCCTGGGGCCCTCCCCAGCAGAGATGCTCTGCAGCAGCTCTGGGTGCCCCTTTCTAACCGCTGATGTTGGGCTGTACAGTGGGTGGCTGCAGACAGCAGTGCGTAGAGCCTAAAGCTCTGGGCAGGCTGGACCTGAGCGCATTGATGTGGGTGTTGTTTCTCTGTTTACTTGCTGCCTGCCAGCACCTTCAAAAGTTGCTTCTGTCATACCAGCCCAGTACCAATGGAGCAGATGAGTCATGTTCATCTCCTCAGCAGTGGGAGGGCTGTTGCAATCTGGGGTTCTCCACAGCCTCACCCTGTGCTGAGCTGCTCCTGCGGTCCTGCACTTTGCTTCCACCCATCGTGTGTGTGCAAATGAGGCAGAAGAACTATGATAAAAGCTCTTAAGCAAGTCAGAAGCTGGTGGGATGTGCCCAGGGCTCAGTCCAGCCCCGCAGTGTGAGAGATCTGGAGTGCTTTGTGCTCTGGATGGCTGTGCAGGAAGTCACACTGAAGGGTCTGTGCTGCCGGGAAACTCTGTAAGCACCCTGGGAAGATCTGGTGCTGTTAGTGAAGGCGCCAGGCCCTGGCACTGATTGCACCGAGGTTTTGCCTGCTCTCTTTGTGCATTCAGCTGCATCCCATGCAGGGGGAGCTGTCTGACCCTTACAGGCTGAGTAATGCATGGATTCCTTGTTGAGCCGTGGAAGGCTGTGGCTCTGCATGCAGATGTGCAGAGGGCTCCTGTGGTGAATCGCTGCTTTGTGCCGCACCGCTTGTGGCCGGTTGGGCACTGGGACCTCTGCTGGGATGACATGGTGAAAGGAAGAGTTTAAAAAAGAGCTATGTGCCCTGCGATGCTCTGGGGATGTCCCTGCCCTATTCTTTCTCAGCAGGAATTTGAAACTTCCCCATGTCTTGTGTGAGGAGTTTAATATTTCGAATCTCCATGCGTTGCTCCTGTCTACCATGTGCTTCAGCATATTGATTTCACAGGGCTGCCTTTGTGGGTTGCCTTGTAAATGGAGACTTTCTTGCTTTGCCTGGTGGTTGGGAGCTGGGATGCGGTCCTGGAGGTGATCTCCCCTTTGCCAGCAGTGCTGATGTGCTTTGCTGTAAACCCTCAGTGTTTCTGGCTCTGGTCAGTAACTGAGTTCTGCAGTTGATCATTGAGTAAAACCGAGTGTTGCTGTTGGAAAACACATCTCAGAAAAGAATGATCAAGTGAATTGAAAGTGGAACAGCTGTACAGAGTGACAGAAAAATGCTGTGTGTCATTTCTGAGCACAGCTGGGGGGCTGCAGCCAGAGCAGTATGGGGTTAATCTGATAGAGGAGCCACGTCTTGTCTGCTCCATCCCTAGGGAATTCCAAGGAAAAACCCTTCCTTCTTGTTCCAAGGAAAGGCTTTAGATGTACGGATGCTTCTTATCTTCTGTAGAATGACAGCCACTGCCTTGTTACTGTGTTGAGGCTACTGCAGAGCTTGTAGCCATGCCTGGGGTTATTCACCAGCTGGGCTGTCACACGGTTGTGCTTCAGGACAAGTACAGGCACACTGATAAGCTCATTGCTAACTCCTCTGGAATGGGTGACCTTCCCAAAGAGCCTTTATCTCTGAGTTTCAGAGAGGAAGCTTGCATGAAATTGTATAGATCATTGACTGCAGGGCTGGGTGAGAAACTGCAGTTCCTTTGGAAGCGTGCAGCTTTGGAATGCCACCGCCTGCTAAGCTTGTGAGCATGGTCAGGCTGAGTCACGTGGACTCTTGTCTCCTTTAAAATGTATGCTTCTGCCCTCCGTGCCTTCTGTTTGTCCAGAACAGCTTGGAGGCTGTTCTGCATTACAGCCACCCAGCGTGCCCAGAGTTTGGTGCTTGCTCAGCTGCCCCTGCTATCCCTATGGGTCTCCAAGGGATGCTGTGCAGCAGCAGCTTCCCAGGGCCCTCAGCTGGCTGTGCTGCAGGTCTCTGATGTGATGTCTTAGGGTGTTGGCTCACGTCTTTGTGTCATTGACCAAATCTCCTTAAGTACCACTGTAGTGAAAAAGATGTAGCAAAGCTCACTGTAAGACTGTATGGAAGCACGAGTTGATTTTCTTTCAGAACACTGATTTAATCACGCTTGATTGAGGTTTCAGCCCAGTGCTCCCTGCAGGTATCAGCCCAAGCCCTCTTGCTGCTGCTGAGAAAGGAGGAGGCATTTAGCTGACCAGGCGTGTAAAGCTGCTGAACCAGCTGCTGGAAATCACACCCAGCAGTGTGCTGGCAGCCCACGCGTGCCCTGGGGATGTAGGAGACAGTGCAGTCCTTCATTTTGTCAGTTCAGGATTACATTGCTTGGGGAGGAGAATGGTTAGAGGGAATTAGTACCTGAGAGGAGCAGCTCTGCTCCTTTGGGTCTGCCATGCCTGCCAAGCATGGTGCTAACAGGTGGAGAGAAGCCACAACGTGGAGATTGATCTGCATCCTCAGCTCTGGTTTGCTCTGATATCCACGTGCTGGGAGCTGCCATCAGTGCTGTGCTCTGTCCTTCACCGCAGAGACTTTCAGGCTTCTCACCCTGACTTTGGGAGGTGAGGCATCTGCCAGCCTTCCTTGTTTGTGTGGCAGGTGGCTGTGAATTGGTGATGTTGTTTCTTGTCTGTGTACATGGTGGGTACAGGTTGGTCCTGACAGCATCTCTCAAAACAAAACAGGCTTCTCTTTTTCCTTTTTGTGTTCCTAAGCCATGTACAGCTACCAGCATTAGGCTTGCTGGGCAATGTTTACCCTCGCTTCTCTTTCCTGAGTAGTGTATTACTCATTACTGCTCAAATCCTAGCAAATAAATAAATGATTTTTGCTATGGCAACAAGAAGCCAGTTTCTCAACAGCACAGTGTTCCCCCCAAAAACAGCTTTATTACTCCCAGCTCATTGCTGGGAGTGTTCCTGTGTAGGTGCACGGCTGGGGTTGGACTCTGGTTATGTGACACAGCTCTACATAAAGCATTCCACTGAGCAAATACTGCTAAATCCCTGCAAACACTCCCGGCTGAAGGCTGCAGTTTTCCTCCCTTGAACAAGACTGGCTCTTGGGACGTGTTTTTCTCCTAAAGAAGTAACCCCAGCACCTTTGTGTTCCTGCAAAGCCAGGGCTGCCGTTGCCGAATTTCCAAGTAGTTATTTCCAGCTGCTTCCCAATCTCACAATAAGCAGCTCCTCTGCTGTTTGCTTTGCCAGGGTACGTCCTTGAGAGCTCTGTGGCAGCAGGCTGTAGGGGGGCAGTGTGCTGTGTAGGGGGGGTTTCCACATGGACTGGCTGCTGTGGTGTGGGGCTGGCACTGCTGCAGGTGAACAGCTGAAGCATCGCCTCCTAGAGCATGGCAGGACCTGGCATTGGCTGCGGGCAAACGGGAGCTGCTTGGATTCAGGCGCTCTGTCTCTGGGCGCTGTTTGTGCTGCTCCTGCTGGGGCTCTGCTGCAGGATGGGGCTGCTTTCTGCCTTCGCCCCATGCACAGCTTTAGTTCTGATGGGCCTCAAATCTGTATTTCTTACAGCCTTCCTTCTGTTAGCAGAAAATGAGGAAAACTGAGCTCTGTCTCCCAAGCTCGGATGGCTCAGCAGCTCCATCCTGCAGCGCCCAGCCTGGCAGCGCCGCTTGGCCTCACACAGAGACACATTGTGAGCCATCACTGCTGCCTCGGGCCAGGGAGCATGTAGGTCAGCAGCAGGGCAAAGCTTGGGGAGCAGCACTCGGGTGCTCCAGCACAGGAATGTCTCACTGCAGCCCCCATCTCTGAGATGGGATCACCCCCGTGCTGCTGGAAGGCTGCTGAGGGCCACATGTTGCTCCTCAGCCCGGGGTGCGCTTTTGTATGTGAAGGGAAGTGTGGCACATGGGGCAGATGTACTGCATCTCCTTCCTACTGCTGACTGCACAGGATGAAGAGAGACCTACAGAATTAAGCAGGACGGATCCTGCCCCTTAATTCTGTTCGTAACCCTATTAGCTCAGTTTTAAATGCAGTTAGGAGTAAGGGGATCAAAACACCCTTTTAGGCAGCTGGTCCTGAACCCTGATCCGCATTGGCTAGATACTCCCCTATTTTTGGCTTAAACGTATTCCTGGCAGGCTTATCCTCCTTGTTTGTCTGTGTTGTGTGCTGGCATCAGCAGTTCTTCTCTGCTCCTTGGTGTTTATTTTCTTGGTGTACTTACAAAGAGCTTAAACACTTTTCCTCGACCTCTGTTTTTGTTAGTGTCAGCAGGCTGAATTTCAGCTCCACCTGCCCAAGAAAGGTGAATTGATTGTAACCAGATCTTCAAAGCTGTAGGTAATGATTAGGGCAGCTCTGAACCTGGAAGACTACATCTGGAGTCACTGTGTCAGAGTTTGGCCTTTCTGCTCTGGGAAATTTGTGCCTTCTGCTTTTATTCACATGTGATGAAGTTTTCACCGTTGCTGAAGTCGTAAGGAGGCTCTTAGATCAAGGGTTGGTCTAAAAACACCCACCCATGTGTAGGGTGCTTGCTGTCTGACTTTCTAAACAACCCATACTGTTGTTCTGTTGTTTCCCTTGACCGTGTTGCAAGTTGGAGTCATCTTCGTTTGTCAGCCTCTCAGTTATCATGCGAAGGTCATTAGTGAGAGTACTTAATAAGACTGGTTTTGAAACAGAACCTTAAGGAGCTCCCACTTATCTGGCATTTTTGCTCTTTGATATGGCCTGTTACCATCTTTCCCTTAGCTGCTTCTGTCTTCTGATTTCTGATATTGATCTGTTCTTTGCCTAGTGAACAGTTTCTTACGATGATGTCCTCTCCAAAATGTCCTGACCGCTGGTGTTTCTAGCATGCAGGAACTCAAAGGAGTGGGCAGGTGCTAAGAGGTGTCACCTTTTCAACATGAGAATGTTTTCCTTTCCTCCTTGGCAGTCCCACTTCCTCCTAGGGATGTGCAGCAGAGCCCTGCCGGCATCGCAGTGTGAGGTGGCGGCAAGAAGCCAAAGTACTCTGCACCTCTGGGGCTCCTGACTGTCCCGTCCGTTTGGCTGTCCGCCTCTGTGCTTCCTCTCAGCACAGCGAGAGATTCAGCAGGGCATGTGGGGAAAGGCATGGGAGGGCACAGTGCCTTCCTTACAGGATGGTGGAGCTTTGGGGTGGAGGTGCTCTGCCAGTGCAAACGTTGGGAGCGATGGTTTCTCAGGCTGCTTTCTAACAGTTCTCCTTGGCTGTTGTCTAGATGAAGATCTCTTTCAATGAGACGAGTTTGCAGACCATGTTTGAGTATCCATCCGAGAACTCACTGGTGGAAGAGGAGGAGGAGGAAGGACACACTTCTGAAACAGAGGAGGACAAATCTCACACCTTTCACATTCCACGCCCGAACAGCACTTTGCATCCCAATGCAGCTAACGCAGGTGGGTGAGGCACAGCTACTGCAGGGCTTCTGGTGGTGTCTGTCCCTGTCTGTGTTGCCTCCAGCCGTAATGTGCCCCAGACAGCTGGAAATGTTAGCAGAGGTCATATGACAGCAGAATTGGTTTCAGTGGGGACAGAGTTTGAAATCAGATCAGGGAATTCCCAGACCTCTCTTGCATGAGATGCAGTGAACCTTAAAAATGTAAAACTTAAAAATACCCTTTATGCTGAGAGGGTTGGTGCTGCTGCAGTGTCTGCTAGCAGCTCTGGGCAAGGGAACTGACAGCCACTGGAGAGCATGGCACAGGCTTGTAACTGCAGCAGGAACAGGGTCCTTGCCCGTCCTGCAGATGGGCAGCTTCCATCCCGTTCCTGCCAGAGTCATGACCCCTCTTCCTTTTGGGGTGGTGTGAGTGGCATTCACGTCAGCTTTGTCCTTGCAGCAGATCTATCCAGCTACACCCCAAAGCACTCTGTGAAGTTCAGCAAGTGGCAAGAGCAGAAGTATGAGGAGATGCCTGCTAAGGGACCCCTCCTGAAGGAAGCTGATTCCCATGGGAACCAAGTTATGGTGAGGCTTCAGAGTGGTTTCTGCCTTTGTTCTGGGGTGCTCTCCCTCTGGGCAGTGGGAGGGACAGGATCTGCCTTCTCCAGAGCACGTCTGAGAGCTGTGGCACACCTCCCCGGGCAGTGGGAAGACATTAATGCAAGCTGCCACTGCCACCAGCTGCCCTACCTCCTGTGTGTGTGTGTGAAAGGCAGTGGTAAGGCAGCTGGCACGCTTTGTGCTGCAGGGCACTTCTGGAGGGGAATTAACGTACTCACCAGCCCAAGGCAAGGTGCCACCGCAGCCCTCGCCGCCAGAGGCATGTGTCCTCGTTTGCTTTCGATTTGGTGACGATTCCATTTCAACTGTGCTTTCTCCACAGCTCACCCCAGCTGAGAAGGGCGGACTCTCTGACTTCAGCAGCGAGCCTGCGCTGTACTTCTGATTGCTCCATCTGTGAGCCTGCAGCAGCAGCTGCTGGGCAGAGCCTGGCAGTGCACCGTGGAAACCAACACCTGGGTCCCTCCCTCATCGCAGTCTTCACAGCGTCCTGATGCCAAGGGTGGACTTGATGCCATTGGGCGTCTTTGGAGAATATTTGCACTGGGTTCTGGGTCCTACACAACTGGTTTTTTAATGCGTATGATTTATTCTCCTTGTGGCCTTGCATATTCCTTGTTCAAGATCAGCTGTCCATTAGGCAGGTATCTTAAAGCAGTGTGTAATCCCAGGATGGATGTAGATTCTCTCAGTGCTTATGACTGTGCTCATCCAAGTGCTGAATGAGGCCTGGACAGCATTTTTGTAACACTTCTCTCATGAGAGGCCCCAGTGAAGAAAGCTGTGGCAGGTGGCTGGACTCACTGCACTGGTTCTGACAGCCAGGTTACAGGGGCTGGAAGAACTGCTAAAGGTTCATGGGTTGTTCTCAGTGTGTTTTTGGGTCTAGTTTCACCAAACTGTCATGGAATTTATGTGCCAGTTAAGCACTTGTGAAGGAAGCTGAATGCACTGTGTGGGTGATGGGGAGGGGAATAAATGCCTTCAGCATTAGGTGTCACTTTTGCACTGGCAGCAGGAAGCACCCGGTCCAGCTTGAGCCTTGTGAAGGTTCCCAAACATTGGCCATAGCTTTGATCTCTCTGTAACTGCATCTGCTCTCCAGTCTCTACTGCTAATTGTGCTTGTTTGCCAGTTGCTCTTGTTTTGTTTTGGTATCTAATGGGGCCAGGCCTTAGATTTGTGTCTTAGGTGGTGGGGAGACTTGCTTCTTGCCTTGCTCACTCTATTTCTCTATGCAAAGCACACGAGGGCCATTTCACTCCTTCCTTCTACAGAACTTGAACAAGGAATATGATTTTTTTTTTTTCTAGTATTTTTATAGTTCTGTTGTAATTGTTTGATGCAGCCAATATGCAAAGGAATCTGCTAGACTCTTCCATTTAAATTTTCTACAACTGTACACTCAGGGTCAAAATTACACTCTGGAAAAGACTGAACACTGCTGCTAATGTGATTTGTATTTCTGGGATTAAAAGAGATGCAGTTGGAATAGACACAGCCTCTTTGGGCTTTATGAAAAGGGCAGTGCCCCACGCGTGGCTCCATCTGAAGGACCAGGCTGCCATCTTTTGGTGATGTTTGGCTTTTGTTGGTTTGTGTGTTATATACAGACAATGTCTAGCCGAGCTGACACTGATCTACGATCTGAAAATGTTCTTTATACTTTTTAACATCTTGTACTGTGGAAAGCTCGGGCCGTGAGCTTAGGGCAGCCCCAGCTCCTGAGCTGCAGAGTAACAAATGGGCAAGGGGTGAAGCCAGAGCTGCCTGTCCTGGCTTCGTTCTGCTGTGGGTCAATGAGGGATGCTGAATATCCTGCAGCCTGCTCTGCTGCCTTCAGCCAACTGAAGTGCTGCTGTGGGTGCTGATCCCAGTGCAGGAGTTCTGTGCCCACCCCTTCCCTCGTGGACAGGCCCGTGGTGCTCTGCTGGGAGGGGGTGACATTCAGCAGTTCTCTAATAGCAAAATGCTTCTGCAAGGAAAATATACTCCTGCAACACACTTTTATTAACGGTGGCATCCTTGTACCACAACAGCAGCTGCCCCCAACCAAGGGGCCTGGCCAGGCTGGAGAACAGCTTTAGGAATGCTTTTGTCCACGTGTTTGTTTTGAAGTGCTTGCAGACTCACTGGCTTTGCTAGCATTCCCAATTTCTCCCTTCAGGGCATCTAGCAATGTCTGAGAACTCTCCAGAATCTGAGAAAGAAGGAAATAAAAACAGCTTATGTATTTTTTTTTTGTATCAACTCAACAGTTCTCTCTGAGTTCAGCTGATGTAAGGAGGGATCCTCCACCCCTGAGAGCAATACAAAGCTGAGAATTTAGGTGTTCTGTCTCACTGCAGGGATGGCTGTGCAGGAATTTCTCTTGTTACACCCATATTCTGAATTAAAAAATCCTCAAGCCATTTATCTGTCTTGAACACAAAGCAGAGACCTTCCTGCAGCAGGTTGGGGATTGAAGTTTACTTTTTGGAGCAGTATTAAAATTGCAGGCAGCAGACCCAATGTTTTCCACTACTAAACCTGCACACTTCAAGTTTCTTACTTCGATAGGTAACCCCAAAATGACCTTAAATGAGACTAAATCTTGCTCCTTTAATTCA
This sequence comes from Lagopus leucura, assembly GCF_019238085.1. Classification (NCBI taxonomy): domain Eukaryota; kingdom Metazoa; phylum Chordata; class Aves; order Galliformes; family Phasianidae; genus Lagopus; species Lagopus leucura. Next base: position 8,562,158 of record NW_024962275.1, on the reverse strand, counting down.
TTTTCTTCTGTTTTTAGCACGTATTTTATATAATCTAACACTCCCACCTGTTGTGCCCTAGGAGACCAGGTAACACCAGGCTTAGATCTCGCTGTGTGCAGCTCACCTCTTTACAGTGGACAGCTGTAACAGAATGTGGCTGCTGCAGTGCCAGCGATCGTCTGTACTCATTCCTATGGCCTTACAGGAGTGTGAAATGGTCAGAGGTGAAGAGCCCTGCAGGAGCAGAGGGGCAGGACGTGTGGGATCTTGCTGCCTTGTCCCCGTGGCACAACATGGTGGATGGGTTAGGGTGAGTCCCGAGACTCCCATGGGCCAGAGAAGGGCAAGGGGCACAATGGTACACAGGAGACCTGAATGCACAGGAAAGGGACTCTGCTCCTCCTTTCTGCCTGCAGGATGACTGTGTTTCCTCTCCTCACCCCTCAGCTTTTTACCTGCTGTGTCTTTGTCTCCTAATGTCAATAAACACGGATTTGTTTGTAGGATAGGGAGTTGTGGTTTGTATCTCAGGGAAGGTTTCTTTTCGAACCTGTGCTGTTTGTGGTGTAACTTTACAACACCACTTCTAAGCTGTTCCATTCTCGTACAAGTTCTCCCCAAACCTTTGGGCCTTGAAGCACTTCCTTACACCACCTTCCCTTCCATACAGCATTCAGAAATGCCCTGCATGTCTTCTGAGACTCTGTGCTCCCTGAAAAGCTCTTTGGAAACACCACTTCTGCGTCGTGGTGGGCTTGACATCCCCGTGGGTGTCATCACAGCACTGCGAGGAGCTTGGTGGTGAGCAGTGCTCTGCTGGGAGCCCTCATCTGTGTGCTGGCTGAGCGAGGCAGCAGGGCTGTGCCCTTGTGTGCTGTGTTGGGGTGTGTGTGATGGAAGCCTTGACTCTTCACAGTGTCTTCAGCAGCTAATGTGGGAGATGCAGAGGGCTGACCAGGATCATCAGGCATTAGAGAGACTGGGGTAAAATAATGGTGGCTGAACCAACTTCTCTTTTAGTGTTGGCTGGTGAATATTCCACTAATGAGTGAATTGTGGCTGCTGGTCACATCCCTACTTCCCATGTTTAGCTCTGGGCTGGGTGGGTGAGGAAGATGCCATGCTTACAAACACACATGGGAGAAAGGAAAATGTAGGCAACTACCTGGAAAAAAACTTTTATTTCTTAAAGAAGAGCTGACTGGGGCTTGAATTAAGAAGTGAACTGAGCTGTTACCCTGTATGCAATCATAGAATCATTTGAGTTGGAAAGGACCCTTAAAGGCCATCAGGTCCCACTCCCTGCAGTGCACAGGGACACCCACAGCTCCAGCAGTGCTCAGAGCCCCAACAGCCTGACCTCGGCTGTCTGCAGGGATGGGGCACCACCAGCTCTCTGTGCAACCTGTGCAGTGCCTCACTGCTCTGAGTGGAAAAAGCTTCCTCTTATATCCAGTCCAAATCTCCCTCTTGCAGTTGGAAACCATTTCCCCTTGTGCTATCACAACAAAACCTGCTAAAGTCTGTCCCCTTCTGTAATATAAGACATTACTGCAATCCCATCTTGTTCGGAAACATTTTCTAGCTATCCAAAGCTTTTTCATCTAGAGGAGTTTGCATCTTCGGGACAGAAGGCCTTTGGAAGATATTCCCATCCCCAGTGAGAGGCTGTCAGCAGGGACGAGGCACCGCCTTTCTGTGCAACCCTCGCAGCGCCCCCCGCCCTCTCTACACAAACTCACTACACGAACTTCTTCCTTCTCCCCAACTCCACCTCCCGTCCGCAGCTGGCAGCGCCGATCCCTGCCGGCCGTACCTTGCCGTATGCCGCCTCGCTCTCAGCGATGCTGGCGTCCAGCTGGCAGCGCGCACTCAGATGCCGGGCCGTGCGCTCGGAGCTCCGTGCCAGGCGCTCCGTGAGCGCCGCGATGCGGCTCTGCAACCGTCCTCGCTCCGCCTCCTCCTCCCGGATCCGTTCGCTCAGCTCATCCCGCCGGGCGCGGAGCTCCGCCAGCGCTGCTCGGGACGACCGTGCGTGTGATCACCGAGCTCACCAACCCCCGTCGCCCCCCTCCGGCCCCGCTCACCCACCCTCCAGCAGCTCGCCGTTGTACCCTCGCAGCGCTTCCCCCTCTCCGCTCATCGCGCGGCCCCAACGGCGGCGCGGCGCTCCGCCCCTTCCTGCGGGACATGGAGGCGGCGGGCGCGGGGCTGTCCGCGGCGTGGAGCTCCGTCAGCGCCGCTTTGGTGCCGCCCGCCGCGCTGGGGCTGGTGAGCGGGGAGCGGAGCCGCGCGGGGCCGCGGGGGGACGGGAAGGACGGGGCTGTGCGGGGTCCCGGCAGCCCGGTGGTGGCCGCCGCGTGGGTGTCGGGCTTTGGGCCCCCCGCACGCCGCCGTGTGAGGGATGCCGAACGTTCCGGGAGGAAGGAGGTGATCCTGGGCTGCGCGTGGGTTGGTGGCGACGAAAGTGACGCGTTCTGTTGTGTTCTGTGGAAGCTGTAATTAGATATAAAGAGATGGTAGTGGCAATAGAGCTGCTCGCGCTAAATTCTCGGCTCTTTCAGTGTGCAGCCACCACCGTTAGCTCTGCGTTTTCAGCAGTGATGAACAAGAGCTGTGTGCTGCCCTCGTTCATAAGCAGCTGCACAGCTGGAGGTGACCACTGCCCCTGTCACTGCTGCTGAAATGCACCACCCACCCCTCACTGTGCTCACATCCACTTTTTTTTCTCTCCACAAGCATTGATAAATGTCAACGGGTGCCATTTTCTCCATGCAGAGGAATTCAGTTCCACCCTTTGCTCCTTGCACTTCCATGTCAGACACATGGCGATAGCATATTGGTGGGAAGGTTCAGCCTCTGCTGCCATCCCACCCACATCCCCTTCTGATACAGTGGGCCAATACAATAAAATAGAAGGCATTACTTTCGGAACAGCCCTCATAAACTATGTAATACTGTTAATGTCTACAAGCGATAAAACTGATTTTAATCCAGTTGCGTTGGATTTGTGGGATGGGCAGAGCCCACACATCATCACTCTGTGGGCTGTGGGTCCCTTCTGGCACATGTCTGCCGACAGAGTCAGAATGGTTGGGTTGGAAGAGTCCTTACAGATCACAGCATGGTTGGGTTGGAAGGGTCCTTACAGGTCAGAGAACCATAGAATGGTTGGGTTGGAAAGGTCCTCATAGATCACAGCACGGTCAGGTTGGAAGAGTCCTTATAGATGGCAACATGTTTGGGTTAGAAGGGTCCTTATAGATGACAGAACCACAGAATGGTTGGATTGGAAGAATCCTTACAGCCCACCCACCCTGTGCTGTGGGCTGGCTGACCCACACCATGCCCAGAGCCTCACCCATGGCTGTGGGCACCTCCAGGGACGGGACATAAAGAAGCGGCTGTGTGCTCAACGTGTCCCCTCTGCTCCCCAGGCGGCAGCTCGGTGTGACCCGCTGTGCCCACCGCAGGATGCTGAGCTGCGTGGCGCCCTGGAGGTGCTGCGCTGCTATGGGCTGCACACTGCGGTGGAGGAGTGGTTCCTGGAGGTGCTGCAGACCGACCTGCAGGCCCACATCGCTCCCGAGTTCTGGAACTGCATCGGCCAATACGAGAACACGGCGGAGGAGCAGCAGTGCTCCGCGCTCCTCCTGGATGCATTTTGTCTTCTCAAGTGCCGCCTTGAGCCCTACCTGAGCAGCATGGAGCTCCTGGAGGGCTGGACCAAGGCGGGCCTGCTCCTGGGGACGGGCGCTCAGACGCTGCGGGAGAAGGTGTACACCATGTTCAAAGCCATCCTTTTCTTCTCCACCACCAAGCCCTTCCAGGAGATGATCCAGCAGTTCTACAGCCGCACCTTCCGGATATACATGAGGCAGTGGAAGAAGGGAGAAGAAGGAATGAACGAATGTGAGAGCAGCATGAGTGAGGCTGAGCAGGAGAGCGACACGGAGGAGAGCGGAGGAGGGAGCGCTGCGTGCGCGGGCTGTGGCAGCAGGAGGGAGCAGTGCTGGTGTCCCACGGCCATGGAGCGGTTCCGGCAGCTCAATGACATTCTGTATGTATGGCACAGGGCTGCCCCACAAGCAGGAGGTCCTGTGAGGGCAGCAGCCCTGGGTTTATTCATGGCTGAGAAATGGAGGAGCTGTGCGTGATGTTTATACCCTGGGTAGGGGTCCTGGTTTGGGATCTTCTCACGTGGGTTCTGCAGCTGCTTGCTGGCTGCTGACTGAACTGGAGTGGTCCTTCGGGGAGAAGTGCCTCTCGCTGGGGATGGGAATATCTTCCAAAGGCCTTCCAAGGTCCCAAAGAAACAAACTCCTGTAGAAAATGTTTCTGAATAAGATGGGATTGCAGTAATGTCTTATATTATAGAAGGGGACAGACTTTAGCAGGTTTTGTTATGATAGCACAAGGGGAAATGGTTTCCGGCTACAAGAGGGGAGATTTGGACTGGATATAAGGGAGAAGTTGTTTGCAGTAAGGGCAGTGAGGCACTGCACAGGTTGCACAGAGAGCTGGTGGTGCCCCATCCCTGCAGACAGCCAAGGTCAGGCTGTTGGGGCTCTGAGCACTGCTGGAGCTGTGGGTGTCCCTGAGCACTGCAGGGAGTGGGACCTGATGGCCTTTAACAGTTCTGTGATTCTACAATCCTAAGACAGTGTTTCTGAAAAAGATCTGATAGCATTCATGTGACGTATTGTGTGAGTAGTGCATCACTGCCAGCCATCAGAGTGCTTAAATTAAGAGCTATGCCTGCACCTGTGCACCACGTGGCAGCAGGTGCTCTCTGTTAGTTCGGTTTTCTCTGTATGCTTTTGCTTCTACTCATTCACTCTGGTCTCTGTGTCCGCAGCCGCCGGCTGAATTTGCTGGAGAGAGTGAGTGCTGATGCTGTGACCACCATCCTGCACAGGATGATCAAGGAGAGGATGGAGCGGCGATGCCGGGGTGAATATGAGCACTCCTTCCTGAACGAGTTCCAGGAGGTAAGGAAGGCCCTGGCTTTGGAGGTGTGGAGCTGCTCCTGTTCCTGCTCCTGTTCCCAACTCCTCCTCAATTCCCCAGTCCTGGGCTGTGACTTCCACCACCCCTGGCAGAAGAGGAGTGGTTAAAACTTGGCATTTTAGATTTGTGCTGGAGGAGAGGGTCTGCTCTGCCCTACACACAGCAGGTCGTTACGTTTCACCTGGCAATGGCCCTATTGGCCCCATCTGCATCCAGGCCTGGGGCCTCCAGCACAAGAAGGGCATGGAGCTCTTGCAACATATCCACAGAAGGGCCACTGAGATGATCAGAGGGCTGGAGCTCCTCTCCTATGAGGAAAGGTTGAGGGAACTGGGCTTGTTGAGCTTGGAGAAGAGGAGGCTGCAGGGAGACCTCATGGTGGCCTTCCAGTGCTTGAAGGGAGCGTATGAACAGGAGGGGGAACGGCTGTTTGTGAGGGTGGATGGTGATGGGACAAGGGGAATGGTTTTAAAGTGAGACAGGGGAGGTTGAGGTTGGATATTAGGAGGAAGTTTTTCCCCCAGAGGGTGGTGAGGCACTGGCACAGGTTGCCCAAGGAGGCTGTGGATGCCCCATCCCTGCAGGCATTCAAGGCCAGGCTGGATGTGGCTCTGGGCAGCCTGGTCTGCTGGTTGGTGACCTGCACACAGCAGGGGTTGGAACTGATGAGCATTGTGCTCCTTTGCAACCCAGGCCATTCTAGGATTCTGTGATTCTATTAATGAAGGAATTTTGGTGGTTCTGTTCTACCAACACTGTGAAGGCAGTATGCCATGCTGCTGCAGCCAGCCTTCCCTGCGTGTAGATGGGAGTTTGTGTGGCTGTTTTCAGTCCTAAATTGCCTGCACCCCTTTAAAACAGGAAGCAGTGTGGGCAGGTAGTGTTCTTGCAACTCCTCAGTTCTCTTGCTGCTGCCTTGCACCGAGTTTGTGTGGAGGTCTTTGCTCTGTATGACCTTAAAGCTCCTCTCAAGGTTCTGGCTGCTCTGGGACACAGGCTGTGCTCTGCACGCTCGCTCTGTGCTCTTTGTTCCTTGATGCATGGCCTTACGTTGGTCTGCGCTGACGAACAATGTGTGAGGTCAGGTTGCCATGTGAACCAGGCTGCTCTGTGCTGTTGTCCTGGTTTCCTCACTGTGTGCCACGCTGGGTGCTTTTGTTGTCTGCAAATGCTGGCAGTGATTTGGTGTTTACTTTTCTACAGTTGCTGTGCAACACTTTCTTCTCTGGCTCTGCTGCAAAGGGCACTGAGAGACAAATTCCTAGTTGGATAAAGGTGTTCCTCAGCATCGAGGTGCTTTGCACTGATGATTGCCCTTTCCTTTTGCTCTTTAGAATGCTTTTCAGCTTTCCCAGTATTGCCCAGGACTGATGCTTGGGTGTTCTGTGCTGCAGGTTCTTGTGCCTTGTAGTTCTATGGGCAGAACTCATGCACTCCTCCAGTCGTTGGTCAAGCAGACAACCAAGCATTAACATTGGCACCCCACACCCAAACTCAGCATTTTTCAGGCTGCCCAAACCTGGTTATCAAAACATAATAGCACCTAATAACTGTTAATACTCAAGTACTGCCTCAAGTAGTGACACTGGAGAATGGGCAGGAGAGTGATGATGACATCTCAGAGCCAGGGGACTGGATCCTGACCCAGTTGATGCAGATCCAGGTTAATTAAGAGCAGGCATCAAGGCAGCCCACTGTCTCCCCACAGCTGGTTGTAGTCTTGAGTCACTCATTTGGTTGTGCCAGTCTGGGCTGGGGCTTCGCTCATCTCACACTTCTCTCTGCTGCATTTCAATAGGGAAATCAAGTTTCAAGTGCTGATCCTCAGACATCATTGGGCATTTGCCATCTTAGGAAGAAAATAAACCCATTTGTTCTGAATATCTGGATGTAGTGGTTGGGTGCATTTGAATTATGACAAATATGGCAAAGTAGAAAATGAAATCTCCAGTATATAAAATCAGCCTCTGATGCTCTTTGATCGGGTTGTAGGATATTATTATGAAAGGGCTGGGTTGGTATTCGGGGCCTTGTCTCAGTGCCTGCGTTTGGTTGGTAGGTCTGGGAGTGTTTGGGGATGGCTTGCTTGTTCTTTATTGATTTCAGGAACCACTGAAGGTCTGGGTGAGGGTGCTGAGCTGAGCACTTTGCTCCTATTCCCTCAGAGAGAACAGTTCTGCAAGCGCAGATTGGAAAACAGTATAATTCTGCAGGATGGAATATTCTGCTGTGCAGAGCTGTCCTCCATCCCTGTGCTCTCCCTCTGCTGTTGCAGTGGATCGAGAAGGTGCTCGGCTGGCTCAGCAGAGTGTTTCTGCAGGATGGCCCCTTGGCTCGCCCCTCTGCAGAAGCCAGCAGCACCCTGAAGCGCTGGCGGTGCCACGTCCAGAGGTTCTTCTACCGCATCTACGCCAGCATGCTGATTGAAGAGCTGTTCAACATTATTCGAGGTCGGTGTCACCCACTCTTTGGCTGTTCATTCGCTGCTGGGTTGGATTGAATGGTAGATCTGCACTCGCTCACCTCCTGGTGCCACGCTGTCTCCCCGTGGAGCGTGGCACTGCTCCTGATCGCTGCTTGGTCTGTAGATTTCCCAGAATCAAAGCCTGCTGTGGAGGACCTCAAGTTCTGCCTGGAAAGGACAAACCTGAGGCAGCAGCTGCTCAGCTCCCTGAAAAGCGCTCTGGAAATACGACTTCTGCATCCCGGTGGGTTTTACGTCCCTGTGCATGTCATCACAACACAAGTAGGAGCCTGGTTGTGAGGGTTTGCTGAGCGAGAGGCAGCTGGGCTGTGCACTCTGTGTGCTCTCTGTGTGGGAGCATGCATGGGCAGTGGCAGCTGGTTACATCCCGGCCCCTTCTGCTTCCCAAGTTTGGCTTTGTTCTAAATGGGTTGGGAAGCTAAGTTGGTTTACAGTAGTCTTTGAGCCTGTATTTGTGGTTGGAGCTGCTTTCTCAGCCATAAAGATCTGTTCTCTCCACGTTGGATGAGCCAATAGGGCTGCAAGCCCTTCGCCTCCAGCTCCATAGATCTAACAGAACCTTTCTTGTATCCAAATCTGTGCTCTGGGACTCTGGACTGCTCCCCTGCTCCTCTCATAGGTGTCAACACATCCGACATCATCACTCTGTATATCTCGGCCATCAAGGCCCTGCGGGAGCTGGACCCCTCCATGGTTATCCTGGAGGTCGCCTGTGAGCCCATCAGGAAGTATCTGAGGTAAGAGGCTCTCAGGGCAGCCCTGTGCATCCCCTTCCCCTTCCCTTCATTGCTCTGTATCTCTCACCTTTTGGCAGGACACGGGAGGACACCGTGCGGCAGATTGTGGCCGGTCTCACAGGGGATGCTGAGGGCTCCGGGGATCTGGCAAATGAGCTGTCAAAAGCTGACCCAGTGACACTGGAGAACGGGCAGGAGAGTGATGATGACATCTCAGAACCAGGGGACTGGGTCCCTGACCCAGTTGATGCAGATCCAGGTTAATTAAGAGCAGGCATCAAGGCGGCCCGCACCCCACGGCTGGTCGTAGTCTTGAGTCACTCGTTTGGTTGTGCCAGTCTGGGCTGGGGCTTTGCTCATCTCACACTGCTCTCTGCTGCATTTCAATAGGGAAATCAAGTTCCAAGCGCCGATCCTCAGACATCATCAGCCTGCTGGTGAGCATCTATGGCAGCAAGGACCTGTTTATCAATGAGTACCGCACGCTCCTGGCTGACCGGCTGCTGCATCAGTTCAACTACAGTGCTGAGAGGTGAGACCCAGCTGCCCTGCCCTGGAGCTCCGCAGCTGAAATCACCTCGCAGGGGTCTGCTCCAGCCTTGGGACCACAAAATGCTATTTCTGCAGCTGTGGGTGGCATCTAGAAGTTCAGGGCTCACTAGTTGGCTGCTGCTCAGTCTTGCCTTTGGCTTGCACTAAAAGGGCAGCACATGGGGAAGTGGAAACACAGACGCCCTGAGCTCCATTCCCTATTTTCCAACAACCTGCAGGGGCTGCTGAGGCTCAGCAGAAGGTGTCAAAGTACAAAAAAAGGGGTGAACCATGAGGAAACCTCAGCTGCAACCCAACTTTGTCTCTTGGAACCCACGTGTGATCCTTTGTTTCTCTCACCAGGGAAATCCGCAACGTGGAGCTGCTCAAGCTGCGGTTTGGTGAAGCTCAGATGCACTATTGTGAAGTCATGTTAAAAGTAATTGGCTTTTATTGTTGTTGTTTGTTTTTGGCTTCTTTAAATTCAAGTTCTGGGTGCTTTTCCTGGTTGGTGAAGAAGAGTGACCACAAAGAGTCCTTTAGTGAAACGGGGTTATGAGAATCCCATTTCAGAGGGGGCTGACTTGTGACAGGCAGAATTGCATTAGGGATGGCTGTTCAAGTGTGGTGGGTTGGGTTGTTGGCTGGGGGTGAATGCTGCGGTGTCGGTGCCTCCCTTGCTCTTCCTGCCTACACTGTTGTGGATGTTGAAGGGCTCTTATCATCCTCTGCCTTCTCCAGGACATGGCTGACTCACGGCGCATTAATGCCAACATTCGTGATGAGGAAGAAAAGCTCCCGGAGGAGGAGAGGCCACCATTCAGCCTTGTGGCTGTTATCCTGTCCAGTGAGTTCTGGCCACCACTGAAGGAGGAGAAGCTGGAGCTTCCAGAGCAGGTCAAGGAAGCCATGGAAGCCTATTCCAAAAAGTATGAGAAATTGAAGGTGAGGATTCCTTAACCCTCCATAAGAGTTTTGTGTTGCTAGCTCTGCTAGCATGAGTTTGCATGGTCTTTCCAGAGTCCCTGTAACATCCCTTACAGCGTAGCTGCTGCTACACCCACAGTGTGACAGTGGAATACCAAAGTCCTCCAGCTTCAAAAGTGGATTAGAATCTACCCCAGCTTAGCTACAGCCAGAAGAATGAATAATAGAATCATTACAGTGGAAAAGACCACGAAGATCATCATGTCCATCCATTAGCTCATCCCACCATGCCCACTGACCATGTCCCCAGTGGCCACATCTCTGTGGTTCTGGAGCACCTCCAGGGATGGTGACTGCACCACTCCCTGTGCAGCCCGTGCCAGTGCACATCCTGTCTGTGTTGGGCCTCTTTACTTCAGTACTCCGTCACTCTTCTGTTTGTTCTCTTGAGGAGAGGTTTTCAGGCAGGAGAGGGACGCTGGTATTGGGCATGGGTTGGGCGACAACTCATGTCAAGGGTGTTTCCTTTTGAGGGAGCAGGGAATGGATGATGGTGGGACAGAGATTCATGAAGTGGGAGCAGCCTTTGTCTTTGCTGGAGGTGCATAGAATTCAGCTAGCCATAGCGACAGAGGGGCTGGAAGATCTGCTGCTTCCCTCTTGCAGGCCATGAGGACTCTGAACTGGAAGTACCACCTGGGTCTGGTGAGCCTGGATGTGGAGCTGGCTGACCGCACGCTCTCCCTGTCCGTCTCCCCTGTGCATGCTGCCATCATCCTGCACTTCCAGACCAAGAGTGAGTGATGTGCTGTGGCACACGGAGGTGGGTGGAAAGGCCACGTTGCCATAGGGCCTGAGAACTCCGTCAGGGTGGGGGCAGGACCTGCCTGGAGCTTGGATGTACCACAGCTCTGCAAGGAGACAGCACTCAGAAAAGCACAGCTCAGCACCTGGTGCCTGCAGGAAGGCCCTGCGCGTGGCTGCTCACCCCTGGGCTGCCCTCCTTCCTTCTTGTTAAGCCCTGGCTCGAGGGATGGGCACGGTGTCCTGCAGCCCCCCTGACAGCCGTGCTCTGCAGGTACGTGGACACTGGCGGAGCTGAGCGAGGTGCTCAAGGTGCCCGTGACGTCTCTGAAGCGTAAGATGACGCTGTGGCTGCAGCAGGGAGTGCTGCGTGAGGAGCCACCGGGCACCTTCACTGTCATCGAGGAGGAGCAGAAGGACCAGGGGGAGAAGGTTGTCCTGATAGACAGCGACGAGGAGGGGGATTCTGCCATGGCCTCGCAGGCTGACCAGAAAGAGGAAGAGCTGCAGGTGTGTCTGGGTGCCTGCAGGGCGGGTGGGACGGTGCAGACGTCCAATGTTTTGGCTTTTGGGGATGGATTTGATTTGCTCTTTGGATTTGCTTTTTGTCCTTCTGGCTTGAGGGAATTTGAAGTGAATCAATCATCCACATAACTGTTGGCAATATCACATAATCACAGAATGGCCAGAGTTGGAAGGAACCTCAAGGATCACGAAGCTCCAACCCCCTGCTGCATGCAGGGCCACCAACCTCCCCATTTCAGAGCAGCCCAGGCTGCCCAGGACCCCATCCAACCTGGCCTTGAACACCTCCAGGGATGGACGGGGCATCACAGCCTCTCTGGGCAGCTGTTCCAGCACCTCACCACTCTCTCTGTCAAGAACTTCCCCCTGACATCCAACCTCAATCTTCCCTCCCTCAGCTTAAAACCATTTCCCCTTGTCCTGCTGTTATCTGCCCTTTCCAAGAGTTGATTCCCCTCCTGTTTGTAGGCTCCCTTTAGGCACTGCAGGCTGCAATGAGGTCACCCCGCAGCCTTCTCTTCTTCAGGCTGAACAAGCCCAGCTCCCTCAGCCTGTCACCTGTAGGGGAGGTGCTGCAGCCCCCTGCTCATCTTTGTGGCTCCTCTGGACCCTCTCCAACAGCTCCCTGTCTTTCTTGTACTGGGGGCTCCAGACCTGGACACAGCACTGCAGATGGGGCCTCACAAGAGCAGAGTAGAGAGGGACAATCACCTTCCTGTCCCTGCTGGTCACCCAGGGTATGGGTAATATGGGCATTAGATGGCTGCCTTTGCTCCAGAAATGTATCCATGCAACTCTTTGGGCGTTGATTTCATATTTGAAAACAGACATAAGTTGGATTCACTCAGTGTTTTTCAGCTTACAGTGCTAGAAAGGGGTATCCAGCACAGCCAGGCTGAGCTGTGCTGTCTGTATGGGGTGGCCCTGGACACTCCCATTGCTTTTTGTACCTGTGTGTCACACTGATGTGTGCCCTGCCTGCATTTACCCACTGAGTAACACATCCTGCATTCTGGCTGTGTGAGGATACCTCATCCTCTCCTTGGGTATTTCCCACTTAAATCCCAGGCTCTCCGCAGCCCTTTTCTGCATGGTACTGATGGTGGTTTACTGTGTGTCCCTGCAGCTGTTCTGGACCTACATCCAGGCGATGCTGACCAACCTGGAGAGCCTGTCGTTGGAGAGGATCCACAGCATGCTGAAGATGTTTGTGATGACGGGCCCTGTGGTCACAGAGATTGACATACAGGAGCTGCAGGGCTTCCTGCAGAAGAAGGTACGGGACCAGCAGCTCATTTACTCTGGAGGTGTCTATCGCCTGCCCAAGAGCTGCAACTAGGCTGCAAGTGCCTCGGTGCCGCCCAGCTCTCTGCATCCTGCTGGGTAGGTTCTGTGCTGGGGGTGGGTGCTGTGCCCCCTCCCAACAGGAGACACCTGGGAAGACAGTTCAGCAGCAGTGTGGGCTGTGCAGCCCTCAGAACGGCTGGGCTGGAGCTGCTGCCCACGTTACCTTCCTCTCATCAACGAGTGTCTGATCCCCGTCAGTGGTCAATAAAACCCAGCAGTGGTCTCTGGGTTGGTGCCAGCACTTTTCTCTCCTCTCAGCAGTGCTTTCTACAACACTTCCCCATGCTGAAGCTCTGTAGTCGGCCGGGCGCCGCTGCAGCCGTGGGAGGTTTGGAGGGGGCTGTTGGCTGTGTCTCCTTCTGTCAAGACAAACGTGATGTCTGTGCCGTCTCCTGTGGTTCCAGGGAGACCCCAGGGTCCCCTAATCCTTGCTCAGGACTTTAAAGACAGGTGGAATAATTTTACTGTGGGATGAGGAATGCTGTAGAGGATGAGATACAGCAGTTTGCCAAGGTGAGCTGGTTAGTCCTGGGGGCATGTGAGGACTGTCCAGGCACTGGCAGTGCTGCTTTACCACAGCGTGAATACTTCTCTCCCTTTAAAACTCACTGCTGTGGCAACTGTGCCTCCTTGGTGTGTTTCAGGGTTACAGCCTTGTCTGTCAGTGTGTAAGAGATGCTAAGCCCAGCACTGTGGGGATCCTTAGTGCTGCTGTGGGCTTATCTCTCTCACGCATGTTTGCAGCTCTTCCTCCATGGGTGGGAGCACGTGTTGTTGTTTCCCTGTGAGCCTTCCTCCAGGCTGGTGGCCTTGCAGTGCAGGAACCGGCTGCTGTGTTTTGCTGTTCAGACGTTCCTGGTGCTGTAGGGAACGAATCAAACTCACAGACCCCCATGGTCAGCCTTCACTGGGGATTTCCCTCCATCCAGAGGGGAACAAATGCCATGTGTCCTCCTGTCAGGCTGCTGGAGCAGATTGGGGGGGGAATAACATTTGGTAATTGGAAGCGATGCCTGGGGAGCCTCTCTGCTGCCCTTCCTGTGAGGGCAAATCCCCTTTGGGGATCCCTGGACCGACTGCAGGTGGTGATGTTGGGGACCTGGGATGGGTGAAGGAGTGGGTTGGTGGCACCAGAGGTGATGTGGGCAGGGCACTTTGGGTCAATGTGACTGTATGGTGCACATGGCTGTGCTTGGGGTGTGCACGCAGGGCTGCAGAAGCTCTGAGCAGGGTGGAAAATTTGGGTTTTAGGGCAAATGTGTGGGAAGTTGCTCCAGGCACAGATAAATGGTGGCAAATCCCAAACAGCAGCAAGCAGGGGAGGAAATCCAAACTGAACACACCAGGAGCAATGTGGATCCCACCAGACCCTGGTAGGACATGCAGTGATGCAATGGACTCATCATTTGGGCTGGATAGGAAGCAGGGTGGAGTACACAGCACTGACCCCACTGTTGCTGTGCCATGGCTTGGGACATCCCTGCAAGCTGCACCCAGGACCTACATGATAAGGACTCAGAGACAAAAGCCTGTGCAACCCCTAGCTCTGCTCTGCCTCCTGCTCTGTGCTGCTGGAGCAGCTCCTGTGGGGTTTTCCTCACTGCTTTGGGATATGGGGACACTTCGCTTTCTCCTCTGCAGAAACTGTGCTGACCTTCCCCAGTCACCCGGTGTGTGCTGTGGGTTTGCTGGATCAGAGTAGTGCTGCCTGCGGCTGCTCTGTCCCCATCCCAGAGCCATGGGGCGGCTGTCACTGCCCAGCTTTCAAAGCATTACAGTAGCAACAACTTGGGTTTAATGAACATTTCAAGTCAGATGAAACATAAAAGGCTCAAAACTAATTGAAACAAGCTGGGGAAGGAATTTTTCAGGCTGAACTGCGGAAGCTGGAAAAAAAAAAAAAAAAGAAAGAAAGAAAAGAAACGAGCCAGAAGTACAAATAATAGCAGTCGGTGCTTCTGGCTCATCCTGCACTGTGCAATGGGAGCACTGCCGCCGGAGGAACCCCCCTCGTCCCAGCAGATCCCAGCACTCCAGGTACACTGCTCTATTTATAAACTGTTTATAGAGAGCCCTCCAGAAAGCCAGCAGGATGCCTCTTCCCTACAAGGGATGCTCCCGGCCTGCATGTAAACTGTTTGGGTTACTGGGGACACATGTGGCCACGTCTGCTGATGGAGGTTGGAAAGTTTTGCTAATGGTGAGATGGGGCTGAGTGGTGCCACGGAGCCTCCTGCCCACCGGTGTTCCTGCCGTGGGCTGCAATCTGCTTTTGGGTTTGGAAATCTCCCACCCCGCAGCCTGGGAAGGGTTTATGCATTCTTTCATTGTTTTTATTTTTGGTTTGTTTTTTTTTTTTTTTTTAGTTTGTTTTTTTCCTGTTCTTCCGTTCTCGGGGGAGGGAAGCGTGGCACCTCCCTGCTCATGACCCCCCCCGGGTACCTCCAGCCCTGTTCTGTGTCCTGGTTGCCACCACGGGATTTGCATGCACCCAGCTCACCGATGCCACGATGCAGAGAAAGCTGAATTTGGTGTAAAAGCAAAAGCAGCACCAGGGATGTGTGGGTGCCCCCAGCCCACGTTGGCTGCCAACACTCTGGGTACCCCCTGGTCCCAGTGACCGCAAGGGATGGGTGTCCCAAAGCTTCCCCTGGGTTTTCTCACCCCTTTTCTTCCCGGGAGGACCCGGTGGGGCTGAGCCACGGGAGAGGCGGCGTTAGGCAGGATTTGCATTCCTGGCCCTGCAGGAAGGGCTGTGCAGCTGCTGCTCCTGGCCGCGTCCTCCCCGGGGGCCCCGGCGGGGGCTGCAGGGCTCCAGGCTGCCCGAGGTGAGTGGGGGGCTCCGAGATGGGGGAAGAGGGTGGCCCGGGGCGCAGCCTACTTGCAGGATCCCCTGCATGCATGTGGCCTTCCCCCCAATATGTGTGTGCCCCCCATCATTGCACTGCCCCAAAGCACACGCATGCTCCCCTCCCCCACAGCCTTTCCTGCATGCACGTACCCCCACCACTGCACTCCCCCAGTGCACATGCATGCCCCCCCTTTGCACAGCTTTCCCCCCATCCATACACACCCACCTTGTTGCACCTGCATGCTCCCCACGGCTGCAGTGCCCCCCGCTGCACACACAGCCCCGTTGCACAGAATGCCATCCTGTTGCACACCCTTGTTGCTGCTGGATGTGGCAGCTTCTTGCTCTCCCCGTAGCTGTTTTTAACAAGGGCTGAGGATCATTGCTTCTGTGTTATTTTTATGGTATGCATCCATGCTAAGTGCTGCTGGGGAAGAGCTCTCCCATTGCAAAACCCCAAATTTATCCCCTAAAATGCCTTGTTTTGTGTCCATGAGGGCTGCAGCCCGCAAGATGTATTCACGGCTCCTCTGGAGGGGGCCACGATGTGATGCTGATGTCCCTGCACTGTAGGGGATGGCTGGGCTGATCCTTACAGCCACAGTCCATGCAGGGAAGGGAAATAGGAGGTTTTGTTTTTCCCAGCTACTTTTGCTCCTGGGCTGCTGCTCCAGCAGGAGAGGGGTTTCACTTCCCACCCTGTGCTTTCCCCCTGGGATTCACCAGAAATGAGAGCATTGCACAGCGCCGAGCAGAGCTCTGTGGAGTTGGGCACACATGGGTGCATGGGGGTGGGGGGAGAGGGCACCGAGCTGTGGGTACAGCCCCTGCCCCCTCAGCACTGCTGCTGGGGGTGTCACTTTTAGAAGGTTTGGCTCAGGACTGTCAGCACAGAGCTGCACCAGGCACAAACCTGCACCTCCCCATGTGCTGCTTTGTCCCAGATTCGCCTTCTTTTCCCCCAGACCACCCCAATAATCCCCAAGGCTTTCTGTGACCCCATTGCTGCCAGCCTGGCACCCATCACACCCCACATCATCACCCAAACTCAGCATCCCAGGGCTGACACGTTCCCTCAGCCCCATCAGTGCCCTCACACGCGGCAGCCATGCTCGGGGCGAGGACGGAGTGGGACGAGGAAGTGGTGCAGGGCCACTCCTCTGCGCCATTTCCTCCCGGCACCGTGCAGCTGTGAGGGCAGAGCAGTGCTGGGTTGGGGTGGCAGCACCCAGGGGACACACAGAGGGACCCCACACCCAGCCCACGGTCAGTAAGCAGATGGGGCCGAATGGGAAATGGTTGCATTGGGGGCTTTGTGTCACCGTTACCTTCGTGTGGTGCTTGGGGAGGTGGGGAGCAGCTGAGCACCGTGGGATGTGGTGAGGTTCTGGGGTGTGCTCAGCTGCACAGGATGGGGATGGCACAGCAGTGAGGGTGACGTGGTGATGCTGGTGGCATGGGGATGTAAATGGCACAGAGGTGCAGGGGGCACAGGATTGGGGTGGCACAGGGCTTCAGGTGACCTGCTTCTCCTTGGAGCTGTAAATCTGCTCCCATCCCTTCTGCCCGTTCCCCCCCTTTTGCTCTGCACTTCCCCCAAACGCACTCAGATGCAGGTGGCTGTTCCCAGCCCAGGGGAATCTTTGGGGTTTCCCAGTGGTTCCCCTTCCCAGCGCCACTTCTCCTGCTCTGCTGTCCTGCTGTGCCCCTGCCTGGTGCAGCCGGGGCTCTCGGTGTCCAGGGGTGCTGGAGGTGGGCTTTGATCCCTGCACTCCCTCTCATTCAGAGGGTGTTGTCATCCCCTGCCGTGGGGTGGATGCCGTTGGGGTTTCAGCTGTCAGAGCAGGGCCTGGGGTCACCTCCCCGTGCAGCAGGTGGTGTCCCTGCAGCATCTACTGGGGAGCAGCTGAGATGTGCCACTGCTTCCTGCATTACCACTCTGCTCCCTGTTCACATTCCTGTGAACACTGACAGAATCCCCTTGCTGTTCCCACATTCCTCCGTGCCCTGGTGCAGGGCAGCCTTGGGAGAGGATGCACTGTCCCCAGACAGAGGTCTGTGATATCCCACATCCCAGGGACCACAGCTCAGGGAGTGTAGTGCTGGCTGTGCTATGGGGCTGCTCCCCAGTTTTTGGGATGGCAGTGCTGTGGGACTGCTCCCAGTCACTGCGAGATGGCAGTGTGGTGGGTTTGATCCCTAGCTTTTGGGATGGCAGTGCCATAGAGCTGTTCCCAGCCGCTTTGGGATGGCAGTGCCGTGGGCTTCGGGCAGCGCCTGTGTGAGAGAAGTGAACGGGACTGGAGAGCACCGCAGCGGTGCCGGGGTGACGCGGGGACAGCGTGGGGACCCGGCGTGGCCGCCAGCCCCCGGCCGTGCTGCGTGCAGGAATCTCGCCCGGCCGGTTCGGTGCGGGGCACGGCCCGGCGTCGCGCAAGGTGAGCAATTAACGCCCGGGGCTAATGGAGCTCGCCGGGCGCCGGGTTGGAGCACGGCCGCCCCGACGTGAGAGCCGACGACGTGCCGGGGCGGGCCGGCAGCGGTCAGCGGGGCCGGGGCTGCGTGCCGGGCGGCCGCTGGGAGCGGCTTCGCTCGCCCTGCCCGGCTCCGCTTCCTGCCCGCCGATGTCACCGCAGCCGCCGTCCCCGTGCGTCAGCGCTGGGGAAGCGCCCTCCCACCGTGACACGGACTGCGGGCAGCGCCGGCGGGCGGGGACGGAGCCGGCACCTCGCGGCCGGAGGTCGGCTCGGCAGGACGTCGCTCGCTGCTCCCCGCCGCGCTCCCATCGCAGCGCCGCTCCCTGCTCGCCGGGTGAGCTCCGTCAACGCCTTTCCCACAGCTGGATTCGGGAGGTGACCGCGCTGCTGTTCGTGGCTCCGGGTGGGGAAAGACGGGAGCGGGAGGTGGTGGAGCCGCTGCCATCCCGTAGTGCCGCCCGGGAAGGAAAGGACCCCGCGCGCGGCCGGCAGAGCTTTCCACACCCCATCTGCGGTGTGGGGTGACTGTTTCCTTATGGAGGGGTGTGTTGTTGAGTGCTGCTCGTGTTTGGCAGGTGCTAGAGAAACAGCACGGGGTCAGGGCGGGATCCACCTGCCCGCATCCTGCTGCCCGCCACGTCCAACAGGTGCCCTTTCTCCGGGGCTGCCTTCCCCACCCCTTGGCGCACGGCTGATGCTGTGCGCAGAGATCCGTGTTTGGACACCCCGTGGCTGTGTGTGGTCGTTCCAATCAGCCTCGTTTGGCTGCTGTCAGTCACTTCCTGCTCTTACAGAGGTTGATTTTGCATTGTCCTTTTTGCTTTAGAAAGAAGAGGATGTGAGTGGGCTGTAAGAGCTGAGCGAGATGGACGGAGAGCTGCTCGATACAGAGGTGGATGGGGAAGCACCCGCTGCCATGGGGGATGTGGGAGGAGAGGCATCCTGTGCTGAGGGCGGTGCAAAAGAAGAGGTGTCCTGTGCTGAGGTGGATGGAGAACTTCCCGCTGCCATGGGGAATGTGGCAGAAAGCAGTGCAAAAGGAGAGGGACCTTGTGCTGATGGCCACGTGGGAGGAGAGATGTGCTGCTCTGACAGCGATGGGGAAGGAGAGCTGCTCTGCAAGGAGGCCGATGCGAAGGGAGAGGCGTCTTGCTCTGAGAGCGAAGGGGAAGAAGAGCCTGATGCTGAGATCCGCACTGCTTCCAAGAAAATCTCTTTTATTTCTTCACCCTTGAGGGCAATCGTCCGCCTCAAGCAGCGCTACCGAGTGCAGAAGAAAAGAGGTCTGCACTTCGAGCTCCCCCAGGAAAAGTCATCCGAGCCCGTCCATGCGCGGCTGCTCCAGAGGCAGTTTTCCCTGAACAGATCTGGTTTCTACGGCTCCTCCAAGTCCTTCTTTAACCAGTCCAGCTTCAAGACGTCCCAGTACTTCACCTTTGACACGTCTGTGGAAGAGTGGGCGATGAGCAAATCCAGGCGGAAAAAGAAACGAAGGAAATCTCGGATAGTTCTGTACCCTGACAAAACAAAGAGGTACCTCCCCACAGAGGAGAAGAGCAACGCCAAACGCTGCCTCCTGTTGCTCATCGTCATCATCTTCTTCCAGATCCTCAACGCCATAGAGAACCTGGATGACAACCTCCAAAAATACGACCTCGATGGCTTAGAGAAAACAATGCACCGGGAAGTATTTGGGCAGAAGCTTGCTGTGGAAAGTATTATGCAGCTGCTGAAGGACTATCTCGCTACCCACATCCACAACAAGCCGCTGGTCCTCTCGCTGAATGGCCCCACAGGAGTGGGGAAGAGTCACGTTGGCTGGCTGCTGGCCAAGCATTTTCGCTCCGTCATGGACAATGACTTCGTGCTGCAATACTTTGTCATGCACCACTGCCCGAGCGGCGTGGATCCTCTGACTTGTGAAACAGACTTGTCTAAGAAGATTTCTGACATGGTTACGAGAGCTGAAATCGAGGAGAAGATACCGCTGTTCATTCTGGATGAGGTTGAGCTCATGTCTCCGGTCCTGCTGGACACTCTCAGCCGATTCTTTGAACCCAACCAAACCAATGAGTTCCTCAATGCCATCTACATTTTGATAAGCAACATAGGGGGTGGTGAAATCACCGAGTTTGTCATCCAGAACGCATCCGCTGAGCTCCTGCAGCAACGGAGCGGAGCTGAGGAGCTGCTGAGCGTCATCCAGCCCGTGCTGAGCCATGCCCACCCGCTGTGGAAGGCAGCAGACGTCGTCCCCTTCGTTCTCCTGGAGAGGAGTCACGTCATAGACTGCTTCCTGGAGGAGATGAGGAGGGAAGGGCTGTACCCCGAGCAGAGCCACGTCGAGAGGTTGGCCGGCCAGCTCAGCTACTACACTACGGGTGACAAGCAGTTCTCCAGGCTGGGCTGCAAGCAGGTGGTGGCCAAAGTCAACCTGCTGTAGGGATTCTCTGCGGAGACATGGCCTGTTCTTGGGATTTACAATCTCACAAGGAGTGTGTGAGGGCAGAGCGGCTCAGTGGCTGCCCTGGGGCTGCTGGTCAGGGCAGGGGATGGCAGCTCGGGCTCCTCTGCAGCACAACCATTCCTCTCCTCTGGGTGTTCCCCATGTTTGCAGAGCGCGGCGTGGCCAGCGAGGGCCCCACAGCCTCACAGCAATTAGAGACACTTTGTTTGTTACTCATGCACTCGTTAGAATGAGGACAGACGCTGTGCAGTACCAAGTGAAGGAAGAAACCAGAACCCATCGGGGTTCCCTGTCTCAGCAGCACACAGAGCCACATCTCACCATCTCCAGGGCTGCAGTCTCCACTGGAAGCTCTTCTGCTTTTTGCTGCTGGGTGCACCTCACCATGCTCCTTATCTAGAAAGCCCAAAATAGCAACTGGTGTCTGTTGGGCAGCACGCACTGGAAAAGACCATTTGGGCTGTGTGGGCACAGGGCAGCAGGACTGCTGGGCTTCTCCCAGTGCTGCAAGCCCTGTTGATGTTCCTTGCCATTGAGACCCAGTGGAGAACACACTGCCTGGAAGTGCCTTGGGAACAGCACGTCTTTGTTTTGAGCAGGCGGGTAGAGCAGGTGTTCATGGCATTGCTTCCCCAGGTTTTGGTTTTGTGCCCAGGTTCCCTTCTACAAGTTGCTGTGAATTATCACGTACGTAATCCTGTGGATGTTTGCACTGGTTGTTTGATTTGCCTCTTTCTAATTGTTGGTCTCCAAAGACTTCCATCACAGATTTCTGCTTCCAGAGCTATTGTCAGGAATAAATCCAAACTATCTTGAATAAATTAATTTGAAAGTACTTTTCCCATATGTGACCGAAATGTGTTTTTCCACCCAGATTTCTCTTCAGGGTCGATGCGGCTATGGTTTGGACTGGGAGCAAAGGCTGCAGCTTTGCTGAAAGCTCAAAGGTATGATGGGAGGGCTAGGCATCACCCCAGCTCAACGGCTGTCCATGCTGCCTCTGATACCCCCTTTGCTGTCAGCTGTGTCTGGGGTACAACCTGCATTGGCAGAACCCCCCCAGTGCCCCAGAGGGCAGGCATGGCTGGCTTCAGATACACACACTCCCTTCTCTTCTGAAGCAGCTCGGCTCCAGGATGCCCAGGGATGGGAGCAGTACAGACTATGGGCTGTGGGCATTGCTCACTGTGCACCCCAGCATGCAGCTGCAGAGCCTTCCCTATCTTCCTGGCCTGTGCCCCATCATGAAGTGATCACAGATCTCCACTGTTCTGCAGTCAGCCTTTGGGGCTGGGCAGTGCCCGGGTCGCTGTCAGATCAATACCAGGGATAAGCTCCCGGCTGCTTTCTGGCTGCAGGAGGATCCCTTGTCCCTGGGAAAGGGCTGAGAGCTGGGCACCAGCCGAACCTCCAAGTGCCCCTGCAAGCAAGCTGGGAGGATTTGCTTTAACAGTGATCGATAATGAACTGCCCTGAGCCCAGGCTCAGAGCATTCCGGCTGTGTGGCTGGGCTTCCAGGGACACCCGATGTCCCCATCCTCCTCCCTGCGCTCCCGGCACTGGGAAGTGGTTGGGCTTTTCCCTGCGTTTCTCCAGTAACACAGGCTGGCTCCAGCCCAAGGAAGTGGGTGCACGTACATGTTCTGTGTGGGCTCAGCTGCCTCCAGGAAAAGGAGTTTGTGATGGAGGGTTCCTAAAAAGGAGCTAACCCGAGCTGGCTCCGTCCACCATAGCCTGCCCAGAGCCGCCTCCGCAGGCAGGTGCTGGCTCATGAGGCTGAATCCTCCCTGTTTGTATTCCTTTTGCTGTGGGATGATGATACAGAGGTGATTCAGTGCCAAACTAACACTGCTCTGTTAGGCACTGCAGCATCGTGTCAGCCGTGCTGGGCCACCAGAGCCACCAGTGCTGCTCCTCCTGCACTGTGCACAACCCAGGGACTTCATCCTCACTGCCTGGTGCCTCTGGCTGTGATGGTTCTGCCAGGAACTGCAGCAGATCCAAAGCATCAGCCTGGAGCACTGGAGCAGGGTGTAAATTGAGGTACTGCTTCTGGAGGTGCAGCACTCAGCCCATCCCCACATAGCCCAACAATGTGTCCTGCAAGGGGAGGAGGGAAGCTAATGAGGAACTCCAGCAGGCTCAGTGCTTCAATGCATTTCCCCCTGTAATCTTCACTGAACACATTAGTTCAACCAGGGAAGCAACATTTAATTTGATCAGGGGAGAAGAGAGCGAGGCCAGCTTGCAATAACTGTGACTGAGGCAATTCATCCAAGGTGCAGAGAAAAATGCAACAGCTTTTGAGATGGCACAGCAGAATGCTGGAAGGAGTGCAGGCATGGCCTTGGGAAGGGTGGGAAGGTGTACAGCAGGGTGAAGGAATGCAGGGCCTCATCAGGGCACCCTGTCAGGACAGAGCCTGGGCTGCACCGTGTGAGCCAACACACCTGCAGGTGTGAGGAGTGTTAGGTGAAACAAGATAAGAGCCTTCAAATATGCAAAGGAGAGGCAGGGAGCAGGGCTGAGCTCTGCATATTCTCCTTGTGCAGGGTGTGGGGTCAGCTCCGAAGAGCACGGGTGAGGTTACACTGCAGGCAAAGCTCCCAGATGGGCTGAGCAGAGCAGCTGCACCGGGCTGGGGGATGGAGGAGGATGGGTTAGAAGTGCTTGGAGTCCGTGGGCTCACAAGCTGCTGTTTGTTTGGCTTCTGCCTCCCCTTGGTGCCTGCCGATGGCTCAGCTCTAGCTCTGTCCCACCCAGCATGCAGCTGGTCTCACTTGCAGTACTCGCTCTTCATTGAGATCACTCCAGTTTAACACTACTCTTCTGCTGTGATAACGTCTGGGATGCTAAAATAGCTGGGTTTAGGCCCAAAGTTTCAGGCACCTGCATCTGTGATTAGCCAGGCTGGGGAAATGGGAAAACAGCAAAGGCTCCCAGAAGGGACTGCTGCTCCTCCTCCTGCTGGGATTGCAGCGATGAGCTGCTGGCAGCTCCATGCTGGGTGCACACAGTGCTGGGTTCTCAGTGGATGCTATTCTGAGCTTACTGACATTGAGCTTCCTGTGACATCCCTCAGGCTGGGATTCAGCTCCTATTGTTACACATCCAGAGAAAGTCGGAGTTAAGTCACGGCTGGGATTTCCTCAGCACTCTGACCTCAGATTTCACCTCTGCCTGTGCCCTACTCTGGCTCCTTAATGTGCCACGGTGCCCAAACGCTCACTCAGGTCGAACCCTCGTGGTGTGTCACCCATTCCTCTAAGCAAAGAGAGAAAAAATTGAAATCCTGGAGCGAGATACTCCTGTAGATTAATGGTTTTCCTCATAAGCTCCTTGTCCAAATCAACAGCAAGAGCCACATGCAGGTACCCAAGGAGCAGGGGGTGTTGGTGCCACGTTCCACACTTTTCCAACATGGCTCTCAATTCCCAGCAGATTTTCTGAGGCTGCAACCAAAAAGACACAGTGTGTACCTCACATAACCCCCTCACCCAGCCCAATTTGGCTTTACCATCGTGGGTTGCTTCTGATGCGTCAGAGCGAAGCACTTCGTTCTTCCTGAGATGACTTCATGCATTTCCAACATGTGGGATGAAGGTTTCTGAGTCATGGGCTTTCTTCACCCTACCCAGGCCCTTCCTCCCCTCTGGCTGCCTTTGGGGCTTGGAAAGTGTTCTGAGCTTTTGTTTTGAGGGTGAGCTGATCCTTGGCTTCCAGATTGTTGCTTATCTTTCCGATACAAAGAAAGGCGCGTGCCTCAGACCTTGGGTCCGTCCCAACTATTTCAGATGATGTAAGGAGAGTTTCTGCCCCTCCCTGCAAATTGCTGTGCTCAAACAGCACTGCAGTTTTTGGATTTTTCATGGTCAAAATGTGATACTGAGCATTGCAGAGTGCCTTGGCCTGACGTAACCCAGTGTCCTCAGCTCCACCAGTGCCTTGGGCTCCATCTCCAGAAGCTGCTCCATGCCAGTTCTGTTTGTACCAGGACCAACACCGAGCCCTTTTGTGTTTCATGCTCATGCCAAATATCCATCAGCTCCACATCCGAACACTGCTCCTGATGTATCCAATACTCATTTTTTGGATTTGGAAGCTCATTGTGAAATGCATTGTTGTCTCTGGCCTAGAGAGGATGGATGAAGCTCAACTCTGGATGCAGTTCAACAGAAATTGCTTTTTCATCTCCTTGCACCTGGTGGGCAGAAAATCTGCTTCTTGCAATGCTGATTCACCTTAGTTCTCATCTGAGAAGCATTCGGTGACCTGCTTGGACAAGCTAACCTGAGAGTTATAAATAAATCCTTGTGTAATCTCGCTCAAATGATAATAAGCTAATGGATAATTATGATTGCCAATAGGAAGAAGAGCTGTCCCTACAGGCAGAGCCTTCTATTCCTGGGTCTCAGTGTTCTGAGGTCATGTTATTACTCACGTCCTCACACTGGGTGCTGGGCAGTGCTGGTGGGATGTGAGCCATGGAACATCACCGGCACACTTGTGGATGGTCAGCACCTGTACCAAGGCAACCACATGCTGAGGGACGAAGGGAGAAACACTCTGATCTGCCTCATGGCTCTGGGTGAATAAAGGGAATTAAAATGTGATGCCAAATGTTTGATTTTGGCATTTAACATCACCGCTCACCTAACACTCGGGTGCATTTGGTGTCACTTTGCGTGCGGAGCTGGCCTGAAGTCTGTGTGCTGCGAGTGGGAGGATGTGCTGCTAATCCCATCCTGACTCACTGGCGTGCAGGGACTGGGGCGGCCCCAAGGGCTTGGTCACCACAGGGCAAAGCTGTTGCAGCTCCGTGTGATAAATGTTCCCACTGTGTGCTTTGTTGAAAGCATTGGCGTGGTTTAGTTGGAAGGATTTTGCACTGGCCGTGGGAGGCGGATGCCCGGCAGGGGTTGCAGGTAGGATGCTGAGTGTGGGTTCAGCCATCAGAGCTGAAGGGAGAACCATCCTACCCCGGTGGCACCCACATCCGTGAGATGGTGGCTAAAGAAGCTGCCTGAACTGATGCCTCACCTTTTAGCACTTCTCTTCCTGCAAACTGAAAAGAATTAGGAGATTTTAGAAGCAGCACAAGGAGGCTGTGGATGCCCCATCCCTGCAGGCATTCAAGGCCAGGCTGGATGTGGCTCTGGGCAGCCTGGGCTGCTGGTTGGCAACCCTGCACATAGCAGGGGGTTGAAACTAGATGATCCTTGTAGTCCTTTTCAACCCAGGCCATTCTATGATTCCATTAGATGATTCTATGATCTCCCAACCCTTTCAGATTTGGCCTTGTAGAGAAGAAAGAGCCACCACAAGCCATCAAAATCCTTTCTCTATGCCTTGTTGTGTCACAGGTTTAAGCACTCACCTTCAAAGTGTAAGATGCTGCCCTCAGGAAGGTGTTTTCAGGAGCAAGTGTCACAATGAGCCACTGGCTCCAGCTTTCCGTTGAAATGGGGATTAGGGATGATGGCAGAAGCCACAGGCAGTGTTGTTACCCGGAGTTCCTGACCCATCCCCTGTGCCCGGGTGTCACAGAGACCTGGAAATGCAGCTCCATGAGTTGGAATCTCTGTCATGGTGATTTACAAAGGAGAAAAAGCAGAAGTTGCTTGTCTTGTGATTTAAAGCCAACCACCATTTTGTTCCTCCAAGAAGGGTAATGCAAGCAATGTTAGGAAGACAAAAGGGTAACGGAAGCCATCAAAGAGTGGTTTTAAACTTTGAAGTTGTGCCCTTTGCTGCTGCTTTGTGTTGGGTCCAAGCTGCTGGAGAACACCTTGCAGAGCTACAATCACAGAATCATTAAGATGGGAGAAGTCCCCTAAGATCATCCAGTCCAACCGTTCACCTGCCAGCAGCACTGCTCACCAAACCATGTCCCTCAGTTTCATGCCTACATGTTTCCTGAACCCCTCTGGGTAGGATGACTCCCCCACCTCCTGGCAGTCTGTCCCACTGCCCAACCACTCCTTCAGAGGAGTTTTTCCTAGATCAAGTTCTATTGGGTTTTACATTGGCTATTCCTGTGGCTGGTTGCCACAGATGTTTTGCAGGACTCACTTTTCATCCCCACCTGCCTGAGCAGATGTGAGCATGTGAGGTTTCCCACATCAACAGATACACGTCTTCCTGCTGGTGTTCAAGACATCACCCAGGGCTCTGTGCAACCTGGCCTAGTACCAGATCTGGAGGTTGGTGGCCCTGCCTGTGGTAGGGGGGCTGGAACTCAATGCTCCTGGGGGTCCCTTCCAACCCAAACTGCTGTATAATTCTATTAAATGATTCTATGAAGTTAGCAGCTAAATCCTGTGACTTGAGGACAAAGATCCTACAGAGAGCTGGAGGCCTCTCCAGCAGGTTTGTGGGCACTCAGCCCTTTCAGGCTCTGTTTAGTCAGCATAAAGCACAAGGAATTTGAACACCAGCAGTGATTTTTTTCCTTTTGTGGGCATACCTGGGATTGAGCTTGCCAGAGCAAGTGCTGAGGTTTCCTGGGGCACAATGCTGAGATTGTACAGGATCATAACAGAAACTGGGGTCTCCCAGCCATGTATGGATGGGTTGGGAAGGCAGCAGAGTTTACCTACCTGTCCTCAGGCTCCATTTCCGTTCTTTATAGCAGATGAGTGGATTTTAATGAATGTTACACTCTCAGAAGAATCAAAATATCTTGAGGGAAAGCCTTGTGATGGACAGCTGTAACGCAGGGAGTGGAACTGGGAAGGAGCATGCTCTCACTTAGCAGTGCATGCCTGCGGGCAGGTATGGGCTGCTGGGGCAGAGACATCCCTGGGCAGCTGTGAGTCAGCCCAGCTCCTCCCACGGCATCTTCACTCATCATCATCTTCACTCAGGTGGGTATTTATAGCACAGGTAGGAGTGGGGAGAGAAATCAAAGAACAGCTTCCCCTAAAGACACATAAATCACTCCGAGAGTTCAGCTCTGGGGAGCTGCGTGACCTGCTTTAACTAGAAAGAATAAAAGCACCATTTGTTATTAGTTATATATATATTTTTAATATTATTTTGTCAGGCTGCTGTTTGAATTAGAACCATCTTTGGGCAGGGAGATTTTTTTCCATGCAGTTCTCCCAGCTTTCAGAGCTACCCCAGCAGGCCGCTAAGGACATGATGCCTCACACGGGAGAAAGCCTTTTCTCCAGCACAGCTCTGCTGAAAAACAATTCAGACAGTCTGCCCAGACCTCTGCTTGCCATCCGAGCTGTCGGGAGACCTCCAGGCCTTCCAACAAAACGGAGCAGGAAAGCCAGGAGGGTGCTGTACCCAGCACGGGTGAGAAAATATTTACCACGCCCGAAGAAAGACGTAGCCAAGAGGTGGCTGCTTGTGTGTGCTGGAATCGTCCTCCTGCAGGTGCTAACTGAGGAGCCTGAGCACGAGGGATTGGCAGGAGCAAAGGTTCCTAAGGAGCAGCTCTGCACGCTGCGTGCACAGCTCAGGGCTGCACACCTCGGGGCTGCGCGGCTCAGAGGTGCAGAGAACCGCTCCAGAGAAGACAGAGCTGCTCCCGAGGCCCCGGCAATCGTTCTCTCATCAGCTTACGGGCACCAAGCTCTCATGAAAACCACAGATGTGCCACGACAAGCTGGGAGACGGCTGCGCGCCTTCTGCAGACAGTGCCTGTCTGCTTTATCCCATGCAGAGCGCTGAGCTGCGGCGAGGAGCTGGCCTGCTCCTGCTCCTGCCCATCGCTGCTGCAGCACTGCCAGCTGCACTGTGAACTGCTGCACTCCTCCAAGGGGACACAAGGACTCCGGACGGTGACATGGGACTGCAGGTGGCTGGGGAGGCACTGAAGACAGCCCAGGGCTGCAGTGAGGACTGTGCACATTCCAATGCTGATCCAAGCTGGGAGTTGGACTCGACGATCCTTTTTGTTCCCTTCCAACTCGGGATACGCCACGATTGATTTTGTGATTTGTGACAGTGATTTGAATCGCGTTGCCACGAACTGTAACAAAAGGCTGTGGGCACAGCCCTGCATTGGGTTTGTACTGCATTAACCCTCCTGTGACTGCTGTGTAACCCTTTCTGTGCCTCTGCATGCTGTAGTGTGCTGTCAGTTCTCACAGATCACAGCTCAGCTCTTAGAGCTATGAGAGCACAAAATGTGACCTTTTTTCTCCTCTGTAGGAATAAAGCTGCTGGGATCAGACTTCCACAGTGTGCATCAACCGAAACTTCTGAGCTAAGGTTTGCTGCCCTGTTGTGTACCCAGAGCAAGTTGCTGGTTATCCTGGGGAAATAAAACCACCCAACCAGCAAGAACAGGGGGGTTGGAGCCACAGAGGTGCTGGGGCATAGACTTGCTGGTGCCAGCAGAGTGAGAGAGTTCAAGGACCTGGGTCACAAGAGCTGCAGCACGGGGGTGAGATGGCTTGGGAGAGAGCTAGGCCATCACAAAAGCAAACCAAGGGAGGTGATGGGAAAGAGTTGTTAGAAGGGGAAATTGGGCAAGAGGTAACCAGAAGGCCTTTCTAACTCATGCTTCCACTGCTTCCACGTTTATTATGGGGTTACTGGGAATGTAGAATGCTTTGTGACTCTAAAGTGTGAAATACGGGATCACAGAGTGATCCAGGGCATCATGACCTGTGAATGTGATGGCATCTGGCTCTGCACAGCGGGGTGCAGCTCAGAGTGTGGCTGCTGCCTCCCAGACATGAACAGGTTCCTTGCATTAGGAATAAAGACATCAGGCTCAGGACCTGCTCTCTGTCCAGCTATAGGGCCCACTGCACAGAGATTCCAGTGGCTCCTTGCTGGAACTACTGGGCCCAGGACATTCAGTGGATATGGTTCTGTGTCTCCTGGGTTATCACTCATGCCCTGAGGCTAGGGTACAGCTCCCTTAATTATACATCTCCAAGGCTGAGTAAAGCAAGGCTGGGTTTCCCCAGCCATGCACTCTGCAAGTCTGTCCTGGAGGCCAGGCATAGGGAGAGGACCCCCAGACAGCTTCCCCAAGCTGTGGTCCGTGCTCCAGCCACACACATGTTGTGTGTCCGGGCTTCTTTTATGAGGGTCGGTCCCGAAAGGCCACAGTATGGCTTTGCAGCCCCAGCTTTGCCCCTTGGGGCCTCCATCCCCAAATCCCAGCCCGCAGAACAGCTTCCATGTTTTGCTGCTTTGCACAAGGCTGTATCCAGATGGACTTCCCTACGCACAGAAAGTCCACCTTGGTCAACTTCTTCCAATTGCTTGAGATTTAATTAGTCTAATTTCCATGACAGACAGCTGGTGTGACTCACCTGTCTCAGAAACCAACAGCAGTTGGTTCCTTAAGCTCTGATAAGAACAGAATTCAAATGTTTTTGTAATGACCGAACGTGACCCAGGAGTGGAAGGAAGCTGGATTGCACTCACAGTGATTGCAGAAGAGGTGTGGAAAAGCCCAGAGGGGCACTGCAGGCTGAAACACCAAAGCAGAGAAGATTGGCATGCTGCAGCTCACAGCAACTACAAGGGGACCTGCTTACCTCAGAACAAAACAGCAGAATCACTAACAGGATTCAGCTCCTTCATTTGTACTGAAAAAATGAGCAGTCGGTGTGCAGCCAGGGAGCTGCGTGGGGTAGGGGGCAGTGGGGCACGGTGTCAGTGAGGGGTGGGCCGGAATCAGCCCCTCATCCTTTGGGACACGGAGGGGAAGATGTGCGATCACAGCGAATGACCGAGTGTGGAGTTTTGCAAAATCTTGGCATCCTGACGGCTGCTGAAAATGAGAAGGCGGTTCAGCAGAGGTGGGGGTGGGGTGCAGAGCTTGCAAAGCTCGGTGTAAACGCGGTGAGCCCTCACGAGAGGGCAGCAGAGACAGAACGTCAGCAGCATTCCCAAGGCAGCGCCCTGCGGCGTTCCGGACACGAAGTGCAGGAGATGCTGAGGATGCGTTCAGTGCCTCTGACAGCTTGGTGGGAATCTGAATGTGTGCGTGGGGTGTGACCCAGCAAAATGGAGACAGAGAGCTCTTAAATACAACATCCCCATCGCCAAGCCTTACGTGCAGCGTGTTCCCTCATTCCGCACGGGTGGAGAGCTGGCATGTATGGCAATGCAGATATAACAGAGACCACCTTCCGCCAACTTCCAGGCCAACCATCAGCAGCGTAGCCCTGGGCAACCACTGTAAATTCATTGCAGGGCTGGTGACTTGAATGAGCTAAATACAACCAGAATGTCACACGCTTGGTCTGCTATGCAAAGTCCAGCATCCCATGTCATGACTCCGAGATCCATCTGTGATAAGGACGGGGCCCATCCTGGCCTAGGGTTGAAGGATTGCACATCCCTGCTGCACAGCCCTGCTCTAGCTGCTCCCAGGCCTGCACACCACCCTGGCTGTTTAGAGCTACAAGCACCAGCTCCAGCTGAGTTTGCAGGGGGTGGGACAGCCTGCAGGATGGACTGGGGAGTGTGTGGTACTGTGGAGGGATGACGTGGCTGTGCGCAGCCTCAGAGCAGCACATCCAGGCAGGCGCTGTATGTGGGGCATGCCAGGACACAGTCCTGTGTTTGCATTCCTAGCCTTGTGCAGGGCTTGCGACTCCTGGGAGCTGCTTTTTTTTCTGCAGAAAGAACCCCCTGCAGCCCAGCTCTGTGGCCTTTCTGGTCCTTCTACCCCTCCTTCCTCCAAACTCTCTCCTTTCCCAGGGCTCTTCGAGCCACCTCAGCTCTCTTCCTGCTGCCCTGAACATCCCCAGTCCCACTGGCACGGGGACCTTTGCTCCAGCATGCATCCCTGCTGGTAAAATCTGTTGTCCTTTAAAGCAAACTGCATTCAGATGTGTACTGGGGGCAGCTCCTGGGACATTCCTGCCCTGTGGCCTTGCCTGGGAGTGTGACACATGTGCTATCCCAACCCAGTTTGACATTACACATGATAGCATTCCCATACCCAGCAGCATTTATTTTAGTGCTACAGATACATCCTGTGAGACCAGGCACACTGCGAGACGCAGCACTCCAAAAATGCTCCAAGAGGGCTTCTCCTGCCCCACGTCCCCAACACCTGGTGTGCCCCTGCCACCATGCCCAACCTGAGTGGGCGCAGTGGCTCATCCCCCAGTAGCTCAGTATTTTTTCCCAATGGAGAATGTTAGCAGAGACACACTCTGGCACTAAGAGGAGCTCTGTGGCAGCTTCTTCATTCTGCCCAAGGCTGGGCACGAGGGGTAGTGATGCTGCTGCACGCAGAGGCGTGCCACAGGAATGATAAACACAGCTGCTTTCATTAGACACATTATTCACCCTCTGGCTCGCTCTAATCCAGCCTGTCAGTCTGATGATGTCTCAGGAGCGTAGTGGAGAAAATATTAACACGCCTTTCTGTAGCTGGGTTGCACGGCCTCAGCACGGTGCTACGTGCTGTGATGGGCAGGGGAACCTGGAGAGTCTGCTGCAAATATGGCCATGAGAGGAGACAAAAGTAAAGGGAAATGATGAATAGTCAGAAAAGCAATGGACAACCTGGTGAAGCCACCACTGGGTCCGTGCCTCTGCTTGCATTAAAGAGCCAACCTGCAGCCAGGAGTCATGGGATTGGGAACAGATGGAAGGAAGTGTTCCCTCAGCACAAAAATAGTGACAGTGCTTTATGTGAGATCAAATTTGGGGTGCTGACCCTCGTGCAGTGTTTCCTTCAAACCTGGCTGAGGAAGGGAGCTGTGGGGGCAGCTGGAGCGTGCTGACAGCAGCTGAGGACACAGAGGTGAGCAGAGGTAGTGTTGGTTGTGGAGCAGTGGCCATAGAATCATATGATTTGGGTTGGAAGGAACATGGAGGGGCTCTGAGGTGCATGGGTGACCCAGCAGGGCCATGGGGTACCCGTAGCAATGTGGAACAAGGCAGGGCTGTGAGGTGCAGCACAGGGACACAGCTGGGCCCTGTGATACACGGGGCACCAGGGAGCCTTTCCTCATCTGGGAGATGCTCCACTCCCTTATCCATCTCTGCGGCTCTGCGCTGGGCTCTCTCAAGAAATTCCCCGTCCTTCTTGAACTGAGGGGCCCAGAATTGGACACGATATTTCAGCTACGCTCTTATCAGGGCAGAATACAGAGGGAGGAGGACCTCTCTCGCCCTTCCTTGCCAAGGGCACAGCGCTGGCTCGGGGTCACCCTGCTGTCACACCCCCAGCTCCGTTCCCCAGGCTGCTCTCCAGCAGCTCAGCCCCCAATCTATGCTGGTACCTGGGGCTCTCCTCGCCCAGATCCAATACTCCACATCGCCCTTCTTCTGTTTCACTCAATTTCTCCCTGCCCAACTCTCCATCCCGTCCACGTCTCGTCGGACGGCAGCACAGCCACAAGCCCGAGGACACGGCTCCGAGCGGCACCCGGACAGCAGGACCCTACAGACAAGCTGCAGGGTTGCAGGGCACCTCGGCCGGGATCCCCCGCCGCCCGGCAGCTGTCGCTTTAAGAGCTGCGAGGCCGCCGCCTCCGCCCGCCCGCCCGGCCCGATAGGAGCCGTGATGCAGCGCGCCCGCCCGGCCCCCCGTCCGCCGCTGCCGCTCCGGCTCTCAGGTAAGCAGCGCCGCCGCCGCGCTCGGCCCCACCCCGCACCGCCACCACCGGGGGAGGCGCTGCCCGGGGCGGCCGCTCCGCCCCTCCCGTCCCATTCCGTCCCGGCGCCGCAGGGCGGGGTGCGGGGCGCGGGGCCGGTTCCGCCGCGGGCCTTTGGCGGGCCGTGGAGGCTCGGGGGGTCCGGGGTGCCGTGAGGGGGGCGTTGAGCCCGGGCCGGGCTGCGGGACTTGTTAACCCTCCGTTACTGAACGCGTTGTAGCTCACCGAGATGCTGCTGGCCGGTGATTTCATTAGCACGCTTTTTTCTTTTCTTTTCTTTTAACTTTTTGTTTCTTTTTAGGAAAGAGGATTCAAGTTTTCTTTTTCTTTTT